>NW_011354944.1:8238-56025 GCF_000735185.1 Notothenia coriiceps
ATTTAAAATTTTAAAATTTAAAAAAAGATCCCGATCCCCGATTTTTTTCTCCCGATTCCGATCTTTTGAAAATAACCTGATCGGCTCCGATCCCCGATCACGTGATCGGATTGGGACATCTCTAAATAAAACAAATGTCTCTCAGAGGGGCGTGGGGAGGGGCTCCTTATTTTCATCTAAAGTAACAGACAGAGAATCATAACTTTTGAAACAGGGCTGAAACAGAGGGGTTTATGGGTAATACTGCAATGATCTGTTTGGTGTTTGGCGCCAAACAGATCAGAGACGTGTTTTGTATATATCTGAGACCTATAATATATTGATGAAAAACAGTATGATAGGGGACCTTTAATATCCACTTTAAACTGCACATCATGGCTTAGAGAAGACAGACTGGATAAGACGGTTGATGAATCTGCAGTTTCTTATAAATAATTGCAAGCGCTTGATAGATAATGCTCTCTGAGGAGAGACACAGGGTTAAAAATGCAGTGTTTTAATGCAATGACTTATCATGTCAGCACGAATCACGAGCGATGAGAGGAAGCCTTCTCCCTGCAGAATTACAACCACTCTGCGTTCACAATCTGATGCTGAGGTCAGGGATCGAAAACAAAAATGCAGCTTGACGCTCATAAATCTTCCTCCCGGCGGGACGCGCTGCACTAAATCATGTTCTCACAACTCGTGTGCAGCTAATGTTATTCAGCCAGATGATGACCAGAAGCTCACTGACAACAAATTCAGAGGAAACACGCTCATTCAAAACACCCACTGGTGAAGCCTCTTTCCTGAAGAGTGGACAAGAGAGCGCCTTTAAAAGAAATTAATCAAGCTCACTTTGGCACGGTCAACAAATTTGCGGCTTACCGTGCGTATGGTAATCTCATATGTGTACTCCCCATTCGATGGAAAAGTAATCCCACTCTACTCCCTTTTCAAAGACCCAAAAAATCAGCAATGATAAGTAGCTTCCGGAAGAATTGATTTAAAATGGAAAAGCGGAAAGTCCCCAAAGCCAAAGAAAACCTGCACTAAACCTGGAAAACCAATCATCAAGTTTATCTATTAAACATCTTTAAACACGGTTGTTTTTTTAATATATCAGTATATATAATCCAGACTCTCGACAAACGTGCATTGAGAGTACGTTTTCCCCCGCGTCCCTGCTTTTTTAGGCGTCATGGTACTTATAATACTTCCTCAGATTGTTTAGGAAGCTGTGATGGAGATTCAGGCTCCGGAAAACAAATTCATAAGAGAGAAAGGCTGATGCTAAAGTGGGAAGGGGTCGCTGGTGATGAGGGCGGAGAGGGTCAAAAAAGAAAAATGTAAGAGGATGAATGAGCGCTTAGGCCTCTTTGGGCAGCTGCCCAAAATGGGTGAGAGGGAAGGGAGGTGAACAGGATGAGAGAAGAAAAAAGAGCCCCACAGAGTTTGCGGGTTAGACAGAGTGTGGGTGATAACTGCTGTGATTAAAGGGGTACTAATATGCTCATTTCTCATCTCATACTGCCTGTGCTGCAAACTGTCTGAAAACCAGAGCCCAGTCTGCTCTGATTGGTTAGCTGGCCGGCTCTGTTGTGATTGTTCAAAAGCTTAGAGATGTCCCGCCCCTTAGCCCATCACGTACAATGTGTTCTAGTGCTAGACAGTGTTACATACTGATGTCACTTTGTTCCAGAAGTAAACAAAGGAGGTCAATGGAGTTATTTCAGGCATTGAAATTGAACTGTTCCAGAAGTAAACAAATGCCTAAAAACCTATATAACACACAACAGGAAAGAAGAAACCCCAAAAAGCATTATAGGGCCCCTTTAAAAGTAAGGAGAGTTGAAATCATGCACAGACACATGGGCGGTGGTGGCGAAGTCCATAGAGACTTGGCTTGGCAACTGGAAGGTCACCAGCTCAAGTCCCGGAAAGACCAAGTGCTACCTAGGTGTCCCTGAGCAAGGCACCGTTCCCTACACTGCTCCCTGGGCGCCGTACATAATGGCAGCCCACTGCTCCTAACACTAGGATGGGTCAAATGCAGAGAAACAATTGTGTTACATAGTACCTGTGCTACGTAATGACAATAAGTTCAATCTTCTTCAAGCAAGGATTCATTATATTAGTATCAGCTTATTGTATGTTTGCACACAACACACTTTTAAATGCCTTTGGTGATACAACAAATCATCTGGCAGCCATATTGCAGAGCCTCTGCTGTGTCACTTGAAACAAATGGATGAGCCAGAGATGATTTGTGTCCTGGCACCAGAGGCTAATCATGAACTAATTATAGCTCACACATTCACTAATGAGTCTTTCCAAGTCTGCTAGTACGGCTGCTGGCGGATGCTTACATAAACAGTTGTTGCTCTGGTAAATTAGCGGGCCAATTAGCTGATGCCAAACTAAGCTGAATCTTAATCATGATGTTTTTAATTTAGGGAAATACCACTATCTGCACATGGGGACGTGTGTGGCTGAGTTTGTTTGTGGAGGAATGTTACTTTGGTGTTTTAAAGTGAACGTTTGGATTCACACAATAACACAAACAAACCAACTGATGGATGCAAAAGTAAACCAGCAACTCCTGTCTTCTGCCAGGAAACATGATTTATTTTGTCAATGGAGTCTGGTGATTTTGGGCTGAGATAACAGCTTAAGTTTCCTGATTGAAAAGGCTGTCTCACAGTAAAATAAAGCTGTGAAAACATCCTAAATAAAGCGAGAACTTTAACAAAAATTTACTTTTTCCGGTGTCTAAAAAAGGTTTTGCTGCTATTTTCAGACTTTTTCTCCAAAATGGGGGCAAAACTGTAGGTATCACAGTGACTCTGGTTGAATACAAACTCATTTAAAAAAGTCCAAACTATTACTTTAACAGCTCACATATTATTTGTGCTGATTCTCCAAATGAAATAGTTGAAAATGGTTGTGGTTGGATGTGCATGTGAAGTGTTTTTAGGGGCTTCAGTTGTATATCTGGAGGAAAATGGTCTTTTGCTTCACACAACATAAAAAATACTACTATAAAACTATTGGGGTCAAACAGCAGGAACACTGTCAGTCGTTGGCAGGATTTACTTCAACCGAAATAACCTTTATTTATCGTTTAAGTGTATTTTAATGTTTCAGGAGGAAGACTCCCCATTCTTTCATCTGCTCCGGTTGGCTATATTAACTTGCTGTTGTGTGCAGATAATGCAAACTCCAGACTTCCTCCCATGAACACTTGCAACAGTTCAGCGACGTTTACTTCCCTCAAAGGCTTTTATAGTGAAACTACTACCTGGGGTGATGCCTTTCATAATTTAGAGGTATTCACAGCAGTGCTTCTGTTCAAAAAAGGAAGGGTATGGAAATATTGGAAAGTACATAATGATGAAGTAAACATGTGCGATTAAAGCGCAGTACGTACTCTGTATACTGTTCATCTCAAGTGTCATGGCCATTTCCACTGATCATAATTCCATTGTTGAGGTCTACTAGAATAGATTTATATTGTGCAATTTTCCAAACTCACATTGGTTTCTCATACAGCATCTCTGTAAACTACGTGTATTCACTGAATTTCACTCTCTGCCTTTAACGACTCGTTGTAGCTCCAGTAGCTCCAGCCCCCACCCTCCCTGTGAGCACAGTGTGCTCTGATTGGTCGGGACGTTGTGAATCGCGCTGAGCTCCGTGGAGGTGTTGTTTCCTTGTTTAGCGATACACAGTGAAACACAGCCAAACTCACCCTGAGCACACACAAAGTCACAGCCGAAGTAAAAACAATAAGTGTGGCTTGATATTGAGTAAGAGAAAGGGGCGGAAAGTTTCCGGTGAATTTCTGGAAAGTTTCCATGGGAAGTTAAGCTGGGGAATTTTGGAAATATTCGATGCAAAATTAAACAAAAAAACATGACATTTCAACAGATTTAAAAAAAAAAAAAAAGTTTTTTAGTGGAACAGAACAAGTTTTAATTATTTTATTGAAGAACGAAAGTACGAATGTTGAGTTAAATGTTACTCATCCCCCCCAACCCAACTCATTAAATAATGAACAAAAATGCACCCCCCATCCAGAGATCCCCACAAAGTCCAATGTTAAATGAAAAGAGCCCTTTTCCCTCCAAAAAGTCCCATTAAAATTAAACATGCAAATCTTCCTTCAAGCGATCCTCTGCATTTTGGCTAAACCCTTTCAGTCAAAGGGCTCTTCCTGGGCCTCATCAACATCCAACTNTGTCTGTTATCAGCCTGCAGCCAGGGAGCAGAGATCAGCAGAGCTGCCTGCACTGAGTGTGTGTGTGAGGAAGTCCGTGGATAGGTCAATTTGGATCAATCAGCGGGGGCTTAACTAACGGCTCCACGGATTGGTCCATTTTGTTCCGGGTACGGTTGACATCATGCGTACCCGGAAGAATCAATGGACAGTGACGTATCTCCAACGAGGCGTTTTGGGGAGGTATTTTCTGTGTTAGAGTTTTACTCGCTACAGGGTGTGCTTTGAGGGTTTTGACTCTGCAGACCGTTTACATGCATAAAAACCTTCATAACACACAAGGGGACGGGTAATAACCGGAAAAGCATGACATGGGACCTTTAAGTTAAAAAAGGAGGTACTTGTACTTTACTTAATTATTTTCAAATTTAGATAATTTATACTTTTACTCCACTACATTTTGTAGGCAATTGTTGTACTTTTCACATTTATTTTACATATTCAGTGACTAATTACTTTGCAGATTTAGCTTATAATTTAGCAATAGCTCACGACAGGCCGTGGTATATGCTCATTATATCACAGCTAAGGGGCGTGGTTCGGCCCGACGCGAAGTGTTTCCCCTCCCATCTTGTCTGTTTCTGCTGATTGTGTGCACCTGGTGCCCCGGTGTTGTCTCCTCCCCTCTCACCTGTGTCTTGTTCAGTTGATTAGTTTGTGTGCATTTAGGTTCTGGTTTTTCTGTTGGTCTTTGTGGGATTATTGATGTTGTTAGAAGGTTTTTGTGTTTTGCCATGCCTGATTTTACTTTGTTGCTCGTTCCGCAATAAAAGTATTTGGATTTGGATAGTCTGCATTTGGGTCCTGTGTACCTTGCCCTCCAGCCGTGACAATGACATATACATTACTAAAAGCTAAGTAAAACTAGCCAGTGTGTGTACCAATAGCTTTACCAAGTGCAACATTTAAGTTATGAACACTATATGGTGCTTATTTGTGCCATTCATCACGACCAGTAATTGAACTTTTGGTACTAAAAATATAATTTGATGCGAATACTTTTGTACTTTTACACTGTAGTATCGCTTCTTTTACATAATTGCTGACGTTTTGTTTTTGCAAGGATCATAGTGTATTATAACTCTCATAGTTGTATTACCTTATCATCTTTCCATTATGCATTTACATCACTGTTTTGATTCACATTATAGTGAGTTATTCTTCTAAACAAAATGTCAGTTTCCAGCATTAATGGATCTGATTACTTCTATCACCACTGCTATTCAAACAAGCAGCAATATTTAAATCATTTGAACATGTCTAACTCTTCCTCCCCTCACCTTCACAGTGGTGTAGTTGCTGCTCTCCTGAACGTGCAGCAGAGTGCCGCTCTTGCTCCGCGTCCTGAACTTGACCTCCAGGCTGCTGGGCCCGGCGGGGTCAGAGGTCGCGCCCTGCAGGGCCTGCTTCAGGAGGACGTCCCGTTTAGGGCCCTGCTTCAGGGAGTAGTCCAGGCGCCCGGTGCCATCCAGGGACAGGGCGGTGTCCGCTGTCATGTCTGCGGGACAGAAAGATGGAGAGTAAACGTAATCCTTTTTCACAGCCGACTGTAAAACTTACATTTTTCCTCTTAAGGCGCAATTTATTTTCCTAGTCCGAGTGCCATAACCACTAACTGGTCCTTACATTCTCACAAGTGGTTTCAAATGTCTTCCCTAAGTGGAAGAGACAATGAAACTACACTCGCTTCAGAGTTTCATATTAATAGTTTAAGTGGAAATGTAATCCAACACATTTCTGGTCATTGCTTGATGAAAATAAGTTTTATACATCTTGGAAGTCACATTCAATCACTCTTTTTCCCCTATTCACAATATCTCTACGAAAATGGTTGTATAGAAATAAAGGCTCTATAGGTACCAACTCCCAATACAAAATATCTCCCAAATGACCCAATGCACCATCCCTGAAGTGGGCGTAATCATTTTCCAATTTTTTTATTTTTAGGCCATTTATCCCCCCCCCCTAGCTCTAGACAAATATACTATGAACGGTGCGTATCTATGACCACAATATACAACTCCTGATGGCAAACAGGAAAGCTACTTATCAGGCAGAACACCTTTTCCTAAACGTGTTGCATACCAGAATGTGACATGTTCACGTTTTTCTGAAGTCACATTTCAAGATTCAGCCTTATAACAAGTTTTTATTTAAGATATTATACAGTACTGTTGATAAATAGTATATCCAGAAAACAGTCCTTAGAATGTGTCTTTCATATGATGTCAGATTAACCCTAACGAGTATGACATTGGCAGCCATTAAAAATATAAATGAAGAAATAAAACAAATGTATTTTTGAAATGTGAAGACCAGGGGAGAGTCTCAATCAAAAGGGCAGAGCAACTCCCCCTTCAAAGTTGATTTAAATACTCAATTAAAATGAAAATATACGTATTTTGTTTGTAATAATGTAAAATGCTCAATTGAATGTAACTGATGTTAATGAATGCCAGTCTCCTTCTCCCTCCCTTATAATTTCTTGAATAAACGGCACAGAGCAGTATAAAGCGAAATCGTACGGTCACTGAGTTTGCGGCTGGATTCAAGATGACGCCACACCAGCTTTGAAAATGTCAAAGTTCTGTGGCAAAATCTGTTTGGTGAATCAGGGGGTTTTTACATCTGTGGGAATACTTTGGTGGACATTGACACACACATTTGTGCTGCTGAGTATGAGCTTCATATTTGGACAAAACACATTTAAACAGCGCTAATGTGTAAGTATAGGCAGTTCACAAAATGGACCTTTCTGGTGAAGATCCATTTTGGTTGTAGTTTGAATGAGATAGTACTTAACCAACCAGCCCTCCAGAAAGCTGCCAGGCTTCTAGCAGCACACGTTTTGCTGTAATGCAGGGATAAGCTCAGCTAAGACACTGACTGATGGGTAAGATTTACAACATATACTGTAACCACAACATGAAGATGGCTGGTAGGATCTGAGGCACGGCACTGGCTTAACATTTTTTACATTTCTCTAAGACCTCATTGCTTCCTTCTGTGGAGAGGATGTTCCTACTTGTCATTCCCTGCTCTCTTCTTCCTGGTTATATTTTTCTTTTCTGGAGATGAAACACAAGACTGAGAGAGTACGCTTCAGTTTTGTGAAAGGAAAAGTTCTGTGATCGTCTTTCGTGAGGCAAATCAAACGATTCACCGCAAGCTCAAACCCGATGGTGAACAGAGACGAATGAAGTGCAGAGGTAACCAGACTTACCGGTAATAATAAGGTTTCAACATAAGTGTGGTATTGATGATATGCAACGTTGCTGAACCTAATGTAACACCTACACAGTAGCGTACTTAGATTAGTGTAAGTCCTCTGATGTGGAGTATTTATACATTTATTAAATATATATTTCTTTTTTTTGCTTTTGGATTAAAGGCATACAATAATCAGCAGTCTTGTTTTTTTACACTGTAAGTAAAAAAACGTTTTTATTTTTGAACAAAGTAAATGTATGATCCAGTGAACTCATTCAATAAATAAAAAGTAGAAAACAATTTGTAGTAGTTACAAAAGGAAATACACAAATACTTTGAAATAAAGCTGCAGTGATGTGGTCTATATTATGCTAAATAGTGCAGTTTGATGACTCATGAGGGAAGGATCATAAATAATCATTATAGAATATTCCTTAGTAAGTGCAGACTCAGCAGTAAAACTTCAAAGGGATGTACTTACATTTCTCACAGAATTTGCCGGTGAAGCCATCCACGCACTGGCACTGCTGCCAGGACCAGCGATCCAAGCAGGTTCCCCCATGTCTGCAGGGGCTGGCGGTGCAGGCTCCTTCCAGTCTCGGACATCTGCACACACAACGACACACACAACGTCAGTTTGACAAGTCAGACGCTCAGTCTGCAGCCGGGGGGTCCGCCGAAAGAAGAAGCTCAGAAAGAGAAACGGGGCAGATGAGCCTTGATTTCTCTCCCCGTGCGGCAAAACATAAAGAACCCCGGGGTAATTTGCATATTAAAAGATCTGTTCTCGCCTCAGTATTCACCAGCGGGACAGAAAAGAAGAAAAAAGAAATCTCCGGAATTCTGCAATTGGTTTCCCCCGTCAAAAATGTGCATTATGAAAAAAAACGTTTTAAAAACTCTTGAGAGGGTTTGGGAGTGTGAACAGATGTCCCACAGCGAGAGTCGACAAGGTTAGAGAAGACGGACAGATGGGAAGAAGAGGGGGATGATGGAGGGGGTGAACGGGAGTAAAAGGGCGGGGGGGGGGTTATGCCGACCTGTCAAGGATGCCCTGCGATGCCAGCGCCTGACTGGGTTCCAGCGGGCGGCCGTTGACGTTGAACTCCATGATGCAGCCCACAAAGTCGTGGGTGGCGACTTGACCGCGCCGATGGGACGGGCTCTATTGACCTGACGCCTCCGACAGAGAGCCGGTTGGGCTGCACGTCCAGGATCCTGCACACACACACACACACACAAATATGAACAGAGGCACAGAGACTTAAATGCACGCAGACACAAAATTACGTATGCACAAGAATCCAATGCATTCAAGTATGCACGCACGCACACTAACAGACACACACACACTTCCACAGAAAGACACTGTGGGTCAGCGAGTTTCACCGTCTGTACACCTCTGTGCCCTTTCTTCATCTGCCAAATCTCTCTTTCTCTCACACACACGCACACCCATATACACGCAAAACACATGTACAGCGTTTCAGAGTAGAGAGTGTAGAAGCATTGATCTTCCAGTCATTTATTGAAAGTTTACAACATAAACGGATCAAGATATGAATCAGTGGGGCAGCCAGATGATTACCGGTATAGTACAGAATTTTTTTATAACGTTCATATAAAAGCTAGTCGAACTTCTAAACAATAATGCTAGTTGTGTGATTTAGCTCAAATGTTTAGCTTCTTTTCTCAACATTTCGACTTTGTGCTTGACACTTCAATTTCATTCTCGGAATGCAAAATAGAAACAACTCTTCCTCCTCTCATTTTCTGCTCTACTTCTTGCCTTACTTCTCTTCCATTAACATTGTCTTATGCTACAACATGGGGTAAACTAAAACCACATCTTCAACAGAAAAACAATTGTTTCTGTCATACTTTCCATTATTTTGCCAGACACGGACAATTTCATTATGCATTGACTTTTCCAAGCCTAGGACCTTAAACTGTCAACGCTCTTTCAATGTATACATTAGGATCCTAGAAACAGAACATCTGTGTCATGCATGTGGTGTGTGTGTGTGTGTGTGTGTGTGTGTGTGTGTGTGTGTGTGTGTGTGTGTGTGTGTGTGTTTGAATTCTTACCAGTCCGTGTGCACTGCCACATTGCTCACAGCACAGTAGCCTGGTTCCTGGTCATCACCACACTGGTCCACAGTCAGCGATGCAGCCTATATGATGATAGAAACACACACGCATATCACATGTCAGAAAAACAGCTGTGAAGTCGCAATGCTTCAGTCAATTACTCCTTTTTAAAACAACTATTTCTGGTAGACTGTGGTTGACAGTCTCTTTGTTTCTCCATCTTTATAATCAGGTGCATGTGTGTGTGTGTGTGTGTCACTTGTGCTGGTTTAGTTCAAACATTGTCATGGTAGCCTACTACTCCAGATGTTCCCTAGAAAATAGTATAACTGGAAAGTCAATACTTTTGAGGAATGATGTAGAACATGCTCATTAATCAAAGCAAAGAAAAACACCCACATCTAACGGTGTAGGTGGGTGGGTTTAGTTACTGTTGGTTGGAGCTATGCTAGCTGTTTCCCCCTGTTTCCAGTCTTTGTGCTAAGCTAAGTTAGCTGTGACTGCTAGCTTTGTATTCAGCGTACAGACATGAGAGTGGTAGTAAAGCAAAGAAGAACCAATATATCTAACAGTGATGGTAGCTGGAGTTTGTTATCTTTGTATGAAACCATGCTAGCTGTTCCCCCTTGCATCCGGTCTTTGGGCCAAGCTAAGTTAGCTGCTAGTGGTAGCTTTGTACTTAGCATAAAACATGAGAGTGATATCAATCTTCTAATGTTACTCTGCCAGAAAAGCAAATGCGCATCGCTAAAAAAATATTGAAATGTTCCATAAACATTGAAAATGGTCTGGAAAAGACAACAAAGCGTGCATTTAGCCACATTCTGTAAATGTCACAATGAATGACGGTCACAGGATTTGCACACATGTTCATGTCAATGCTTATTTTGCTGAGGTTCTGACAGCAAGACTATATTTAAAAATCCTTTGAAAAATGTTTTGTTTTTTGTGTGCACATCTTTTATGACTGAAAACCTTTTTCCAGACTGAACATCTTCGTATGCACGGCAGCATGACTCTCACTCCAGGGTTCTGCTTCAGCCCACTAGGGGCTACTTTAACCGCTACAATTATTTCTCCCTGAGAATTTGTGTAACTAAGCCCTTTTGTTAGCTTGAGCTTAGCCCACCAAACGGCAAGTAGGACAATTATTTTTCACCAATTCATAACAGGGGTTGATGGGAGAATGGCATAAGAAAATGCCATACACTACAGCAAAACATTTCCCATTTCCCGTTAATGGCACAAAGCTTTTGTCCAGATGTGGGTTATTCTCTTGCTCCCTCTGTGCTCTGAGAGGGAACGACCCTACGAGGAAGAAAATAAATGGGCTGGTGAGAAAAAAGTCCGGAAAAGTGTTGAAAAACCGGGGCAATCATGCTCAACCTCTCCTGGATCTTAAGTAAACACGGACCACACCAGCCCGGATCTCCAACACAAATCATCCAGGGGAGCACGACCCCACCAAGCACACACACATACAGACACACACACACTTTCCCTCACAGTACACTTGAGTCACACTTGAATCAGACACATGGACACGTATACAGAAAAAGAATAAAGCACATACTGTGACAAAAGCAAGGCGAGGAACAACCAGACATATTTGCTTTAAACACTGGAGGATTTTTAAAGTGCCATAAAGAACGTCACATCCACATGAACATCTTATTAATGTCTCTCCCTGTGATCAAAGGGACTCCATCCACAACTTAAATACAGTGCAGTTACTGTCAAGTGTCTCACTGTTGTGGAGAAAACATGAATCTCAAGGATTCCTCTTGGAAATGAATACGAATGTACGAAAAGATGAGGAGCGTGCTTTTGTGCTTGGCTAACATCTGAGGAAATATGAAGAAAGCGCCACTGGATTGTTTTCGCCATGACTAATATCATGGACAGACCATAGCATTGCTCTTTGTTGTGGTGCAGGCATTGAGTAATGACTTTAAGGCATTAGTTTTCAGCTTGTTTCTGGGAAGAATAATAAAAAGGGGTTGATGATTAGCTGCCAATGCTAATCAGCTACGCCGAGTCCTAATCCGTCAAACTACATTTCACAAACTTCATTCATAGAAGAAGTTGTTGTTTGTTCCTCCTTAACACGGATTTAAAATCAACAAGCAGCTGTGTTCTTGCTTGGAAGTTCTCATCTGTGATCTTTTCCAGTCCGTTACTGTCACATGTTTGTTGTTACTCTACCACTAATTGACGTTAATCTAATTTCGCACAAATGTCATTTACAGTACTCCTCTCTTTCTCTCCTCTCCAGCTTTGCAGAGTAGACATCTTGAGGCTTCTGCCTTTTTTATGTTGCTTTATTCTGCACATATTTCTATCTTGAGATAATACCTTATTATGTATGATGTATATATACATATATTTAGCAGATGGGGATGAAATTGTAGTTTACTTTGAGTCGTGTTGAACCAATGAAATTCCAATATTCACCATCGTTTTTGCTCAGTTTTGGTCTCCACCACCGACTAACGTAAAGTGCTATTTAAAGAGTTTATTTTCCATTTCAGTCATTTGTATCTTGAGATAATATTATTTCAAGATACAAATGATACAAAGGTCATCCCCATCTGTTAAATATAGACAACTGTTTGCTTACAAAATCATCATATCAACTTCTCTAATGTGATCAATGGTGCTGCTTTACCCCTGAATTCATCCAGGTTCAAATCGAAAACGGATTTTTTTGCATTAAAACCAGTAATGATGTCACAATGTTATTGGCATTCATATCAGTCTACATATTGAACCCATCCATTATTTGATACTTTGGCAAACTGCTTTATTATTCCTACTGCTGTGAAACTCATTGTGCCGAGGAAAATTGTGTGTCATTTATTGCATTTGACAATTAAACGGATTTGGACGCTGATTATAATTCCAATTGTAACAGTATCTGTTAACTTTTCTGCTCCCTCTGATTACTTGGAGCCTTCGCAGTGAAGCAGTGCATGACCGTGTCTGTGGTTTCTGTCTGCTTTTGACATTGGCTCAGAATTCAGGAGTCAGGAACTGAGAGCAGACCTCAAGCCTGACCACCGAAATGACCCACAGCACCTTCTGCAAACACAGTGATCAGGTTCACTTACAACGCCTGAGGGACTCGCCACTTGAGTCGCGACACACTCCCATTTCTGTCTCACTCTTCAAGAGCCCTTACATGCCCACCACTGCATTTGATTTGCAGGGCAATAGACGCAGACAGTCTCCACGTTTGCTGTATTCCTTTCCATCCCGTCACTCTGCACCTTCTCAAAGCTGACAATTTAACGATTTTACCAGCTTCCTATGAAAGCCTCGGTGCATGGTGGGAAATGACAGATTTGAAGTCCAGCAGGAGAGTTACATTATAGAAGCTTTGACAGGGCCTGCTTGGATTTTTTCCCCCTCTTTGCTTGCCACTGCATTGCTGGCAGGACGAAGCCTCTCATTCAGAGCACAGGAGACAGAGTTTCAACCTTCAGGGCCATTTTGGATCCTCGAATTGTAAATCACAACGAGCAATAAAATTTAATTACAAACCTTGAAAACCATAAGCTGAGCTACCCACGGTTTGGGGGAAGTTTAATTATCATCTGATGGTGTAAAAGAGAATTTAAGGCCAAATGTCGATGCAGGTTTTTAGCAATAAAACACAGGACATAAATGCTATAGATAGTGCAGCACACGTTGTCAGTCCATACCATGTGGTGTTTTTTCAAGAATGCACCATTAAAAACCTGTAAGCTAATATCTACCATAAAAATAGACGTTCTTACCATCCCAGCTCTCCTGGCGATGACTGTGTGGAACTGCCCATCCGAAACTTTTATCATAGTCATCAGTTTATAAGTTCCACTTCCCAAGTTGAAGGAGAAGCGCATCCGTCCCTCGAAGATCTCCAGAGCCAGGAACTCCGCCTTGTCTCCGGTCTGGTTATCGTGGTTGTACATAAGCAGCGCGTTGCTCTTCAGGGTAGCAAACTTAATATATATGTAGTTATTGTTGGGATCCAGAGACGGAAATTCCATGTAGGAGAGCTCCTCAAAGCCGTAGCTGTTAAGTTCACAGTGTTTGCCGAAAACCCCTGAGGACAGAAACCAAAAGAGGAATCAGAGAGGAAGCCAATGAATGATTTACGGTGAGATAAAAATATCTACACATAAAACAGAATCTTTATCGAGCGATAATATTAAGGTTTGTATTCAGTAGTACCAAAGCAGATATCATTGATGTTGGATCATAATCTTGCATCCTTACATTTTTTTTTTTGCCCATATTGGAGGCTTATGATGACAGAAGAAATAATAATCATGACAAATGGAGACACAAAACGAAATGACAGTAGCCCCTTTTAAGTAATGGGATTATTATAGCATGACTTTTGGAGCGCGGGAGATTGCTTGTCTTAAACATCTTGCTTTTCAATTTACCCAGGCTCGCTAATACCCTAAAAAGTTTCCTACTATTACTTACCAAATGGACAATGACAGAGATATTCATCCACCAGATTCTGACAGGACCCGCCATTAAAACACGGGTTACACTCACAGTGATTGATGATGGAATCACACGTTTTGCCTGGGTTCACAGAACAACACAAATTAAAATGGATGGGGTGGCAGACAACACAGGAAAACCTCGAGGGGAACTCAGTTCACTTTCCCCCACAGGCCAAGTCATGCAGGCCTTTCATCACATCACAGATGAGAAATGCACTGCAAAAAAAAGGAAGAATCTGGGCTCCAACACTTCATTTAGAGTTGTAGCGAGTCTTAAAATCAAATGTTTGTCAGAACAACCATAAAATACATAATTAGAAGATGTAATTTCATCTGTTTTAGTGAAGTTTCACTCCATCCAAACTTCAGAGATGCTATTGAGGAATACACATTACTTGTCCAAGATGACATCACTTGATCCAAAACATCTTGAAACTTTCTTTGGAAAGAAATCATGATCTCACTCAATTGGCGGATTATTCTCACTAAGAATAATCAGATTTTCAAATTACGTTTGGATAAGGCTTTTTTTTGCAGTGCAGAAAGAGAAACAGTCGCAAATGTACATAAATCACTGTCACATATATATGTCAACATGAAAATGAGTTGGTGCAACTGTACATCATGATAAGAAATGTGACACGGATAATAAAAATAAAGGGGCAAGGCAATATATGGTCCAGACATGGCACAATACAAAAACACTGACATTCTGCAAATATATTTTAGTCTGTAAATCCCGAGACAAGCTGCTTAATGGAGATTGATTCCAGTGCCAAAAACCAGGCGGTGAAAACAGGAAGTTGAGAGTTCACTGTGAGGGCATGCAAACTACTGTAAGTCAATAGGTGCATTTATTCATAAGGGTAATTCATCTTGATGAAACGTTAGAGATTTGTGGTAATATTTTATCGTCATAATAAAAAGGGGCAGTAATGACTTGACTTGAGGTTAATAGCCTGCTTTGAAAATTTCTTTCAGATGCAGTCAGCGGCAGGACAACATGCACTCAAATGACTTTTCGAAGTAAATCCACTTAAAATCTACTCCCCTCGTATCAAGGGGTAATGATACAGTGTTTTCATTAAGTTTCCAAATCAAAAGGCCTGATCGGATTTGTTATAAAGCTTCTCATTTATCAAACAACTCAAAACTGAGGTAAATGTGTGAAATGTTGATTATAAAATCCATCTGTGTACAGTTAGATCAGGAGTGTATCTGTGTGTGGTCATAGCTGCAAGCACATGAAGGCACACAATGAAAAGTGATACTGGTGAAATGTGTAAGGAGACTAAACTCAAGTCTTCACTAGGGCCAGCTTCGCATCATCCTTTTTATTAAAGAAAACATGGCAGGCTGATACGCATCACAGCTGATACCCCCCAACTAGTAATCCAAAAAACAAACTGTTTTTGGCAGACATGATTGACCGCTATGGCTAAAACACTGCTTGGAAACATTCAGAAGCAAATATTTTCATTGGACCCAAAGCACATGCCTGAGTACATTATTGTGTGAGTGTCAATGTGCGTGTGTCTGTGTGTCCACATGTGTTTTTTCCAAGCCTAACATGATTGACTGTGTAGGCAGATGTAAAATGTGACTCCTGCGTGTATAGTACCTGCAAAGCCGGATTTGCAGAGGCAGTTGAAGCCGCCTGGGAAGTTCTGGCACAGCGCCCCGTTCTTGCAGGGATTGGAAAGGCATTCGTTGACATCCCTCTCACAGGCCATCCCGGTGAAACCTTCTGGACAGGTGCAGGAGAAACCTCCCACCAGATTGTGGCAGGTGCCGCCATTGTGGCAGGGCGATGGCTGGCACTCGTTTATGTCTGTCTCACACAGAGCTCCTGCGTATCCTGGCCTGCAGCTGCAAGCGTAGGGCTGCAGCGGGTGGTTGGAAACAAGGATCACTGGGACACTTTCTTCTGTCTTCATATCAGGCCCGACACTGAGACGCCTCTTGCAGCTGCCTCCATTCTGGCACGGGTTACGTGTGCATGGATCATGGTCCACCGCATCTATTTGCACCCCGCTCTGTCTATATAAAATGTCTTTGATACTCTGGAAGAATGTGGCCACACCACTGGGGTTGACATATTGTCCGTGGCCTCGTTTCACAGCTGCCATGAGGAAAGTCTGATTGTTGAGTTCAAATGCTCCATAAAGCAGCACCCCGGTGCCTAGGCCTGCAAGCTGAGAGTTGGCAATACGTAGAAAGCTGAGGTAGTGGTTGGTAAGGAAGCTTTTGACTCCTTGAGAGTTGAGTCGAATTAGTATGCTATTGTCCACTGTGGCATTCGTGAAACCCATGAAGAGGACTCGAGCTGTATTGCTGACTGACCCGTGGACGCCGTCACTGCTACGGACAGTTAATTCAAAAGTTCCATCTGTTGAGCGAGATTTTGAGTTGAGGTTGCATGTTCCAGTCGGGATATTAAACAGACCGGAGGACGGGGGAATAAGGGAGCAGTGGAACCTATCCTGAATGTCAGGGTCTTGAGGTTTGACATCTCCCAAAGATCCACCAGGAAACATGTTCCCGAAGTAGTGGACAAAGATTTCTACAGACCTCGGCTCTGAAGGATTGTCATTCTGATCGTTTATTTTGACGTGAATTGTTCCTGTGGAGGACATCTGAGGCACACCAGAGTCCTTGATCACAACAGAGAGGTAGAAGTCGCTAATCTGCTCCCTGTCGATCTCACGACTGGTGGTTAGCACTCCAGCTGGACTAAGGCTGAAGTAGCTTTTGGCAGAACCAGAACTGAGAAGGCTGTATAGGAAAGGGCCTTGGTTCGGTGCTAGATCTGCGTCTGTCGCTGAAAGCGTCGTAACTTCAACGCCTGCTCTCTGATTTTCCATCACCTCAGCATAAGCAGTTGTCAAAGTTGGACCGTTATCATTGATATCTTCCAGGTTCACAATCACTGTGGTGCTTCCAGTTGCAGGGGGTGTGCCAGTATCCACAGCAAGAACTGTTAGATTATACACAGGAGTTTTTTCTCTGTCTAGCTCTGCAGCCACAGACACTTGGCCAGATTTTGGGTTTATCGTGAACACATTTTTATCAAATTCAAGAGCAATGGAGTACGAAAACCTGCTCCAACTTGGGACAGAGTCTGAGTCCTCAGCACTCACGAAGGTTACAAGACCTCCAGGTGAAAGACCTTCGCTGATCTGCACATCATAGAGTTCTTGGGTGAAAACAGGAGGATCGTTGGCATCAAGGATGGTGATGTTCACAAACACCTCGTCAATATCAGCCCCACGGATGCTTCCCGCGTTCTTTGCCAACACCTTCAGTGAAATCTTTTCATCTTTCTCACGGTCTAGACTACCTGTGACATAAATCTGACCTGTTTTCTTGTTAATGCCAAAGCCTTTCTTTCTGCTCCTCCCAAAAATGAGGTAGTAAACCACTCCATCATCTCCTTGGTCTCGATCACTGGCGAACACTTCTCCGACCACTGTGCCTTTTGGAGCGGCTTCAGAGATTTCAAAGTAGTACTGTTTTGAAACAAAGCGGGGTACGTATTCATTGGCACCCTTAAGTTGAATGTTGACATTGGCGAAGCTGCACCGTTCTTCGTCTGGGACATTGAAAGCTTTCACTGTTAAATGGTAGACCTGCTTAGCCTCGTAATCCAAGAAGCCCTGGGTGGTGATGGTCCCGGTGTTCGGGTCAATAACAAAGAGGTCACTGTCTGATGACTGTATCACATAAGCCATGACTGCATTAGCTCCCGAATCACGGTCTGTGGCATTCAGCTTGACCACAGTGGTGCCACTGGGAACATTCTCCTGAACAATGGGGAAGTACTCCTCAGGATCAAACACAGGGGGGTTATCGTTCACATCAGTGACATGCACTGTAACAGTGACATAGCTTGTTTTTGAGATCCAACCACCGTCAGTGGCTGAAACCCTGAGCTCATGGTGTTGCTTCTCTTCGAAGTCCAGAGGCTGAGCTAGGGATAAAAGTCCAGTTTTACTATTAAGTGAAAACAGACCCTTGTCGTTGCCTGAAGTAATACTGTACGTGATAAGGCCATTCATTTCTTTGTCTTTGTCTCTGGCAGACAGGGTCCTTATTGCCGATCCCACAACAAGGCGTTCAGATACAGACGCTGAGATTTGGCTTTGTGAGAACTCAGGGGTGTGGTGGTTTTCCTCGGTGACCGCAATGCGTACTGTAGTTCGCGCCGACAAAGGAGGATTTCCTCTGTCACTCGCTGTGATGTCAATGAGGAAAACTTTATTCATATCAGATGTAAGGGAGGAGGCCACAGTAATCCATCCACCTGTTTTATCTAGCTTGAATTTACTAGAGCTGTTTCCTCCTGTTATTAAGTACTCAACAACTGAATTAAGGCCAAAGTCTTTTTCATCATGAGCGACAACCCTAATCAGTCTGGTGCCAACCTTGACACTTTTAGTGACAGGAGTAAAATAGCTGGGTAAATCAAACTCAGGGGGATTATCATTGCTGTCTACAATGTTTACAATCACTGTCGTCTCACTCATCAGAGGTTTCACTGCCCGGTCTGAAGCTGTGACAATGAAGCTGTGGCGATTTATATTTATACTACTGGCACCTGTCGAGTTCTGATATCTTAACTGCTGCTTCACAAATATCTCTCCGGTGCTGGAGTTAATTCTGAAGAACTCTGACTGGGACCGAATGAAATAGAAGATTTTGCCGTTAAAACCTTCGTCGGGATCTGTTGCGGACACCTGTGTGACCAGGGAGCCCACTTCAGTGAGCTCTGGGTGGTCCAGATAGTAAGAGGGACGACTAAATCTGGGGGCATTATCATTAATATCAGTTATAAATACGGTTACATCTGTGCTAACTGTCCAGCCAGAGTCATGGGCTGACACTTTGACAATATAATGATCCGTGTCTTCTCTATTAAGCGGTCTACTTATTGTTATGTCTCCTGTGTTTGGATTTATATTGAATGGAAGACTGCTATCTGTAATTGAATATTTGCTAATGGCATTTGAGCCAGCGTCCTCATCTGTGGTGGTGACTCTGGTGACTGTGTAACCCACCGGGGCATTTTCAGCCACTGTAGCACTGAAAATCTTGGAAAACCGTGGAGCATTGTCATTTACATCCAGGACGTTAATAATCACTTTGACTGCTGAGTTTTTGGATGGCAACCCCCGGTCAGTGGCTTTCACTTTCAAAGCGTACTGAGCCACTTTCTCCCGGTCCAAAGGCCTCGTGGATCGTATTTCACCAGTTGCTCTATTTATGTTGAAACTGTTCTCCTTGTTGCCGTCAATAATGGCGTATTCAAGCTGTCCATTAGGCCCGCTGTCCAGATCAACGGCAGAGACGATTAACACCCTCTGAGGTGAAAGGCTCTCCAGTATCTCAGCATGGAAGGGATCCTTATCAAACACTGGGTGATTGTCATTCACGTCCAGCACTGTTATTTCCACTTTCTCATAAGTGGAATACGGTGGGAAGCCTTGATCTCTGGCTTCAATCCAGAGAACGTACTTCTGAATGTGTTCATAATCTAGCGGATGTCTGATGGACACCTCGCCTGATTGCTGATCAATATGGAAGGCATTGTCCAGGTTTCCACTTGAGATGTAATACGACAAAGGACCACCCCTCATAGATGACCCAGTGACTGTTGTAACAACGTGATTGGTCGCCTGGCTCTCAGGGAACGTGAAGGCATGCTCCTTCAGTTTGATGACAGGGAAGTTTCCTCCGGTAACAAAGCGGACAGTCACGGTGGTCGTGTCCGTTTTGGGGTTAGTTCCTCCGTCTTTTACTCGAACTGTGAGGGTAACTTCGGTGTTTCCAGTTAGCTTTTCAATGGCAGTGATGGCACCTCGGACGGGGTCGATCTTGAACTTCTCAGAGTTTCGTCCAATGAGGGAGTAGTGCAGCTGGGCGTTGGAACTAGAGTCCTCGTCAGTGACAGTAACAGCGAAGACCAGAGACCCTGAAGACACAAAGGACATGTATTTAAAGAAAGCATTTGATGCATAAACATGGACATATTTAAATAATGTATATACTGGGAGAAAGAATCATTGAAAGTGAAAAAAAAGGAAAATGTACTTTAATTATAAAACCTAATTTAAATATAATATATATCTAAAAAAGACTGTTGTTGCACTGTTTGAAAAAAAGCTAAATTCCTGTATTTTGCAATAGTCAAAGGACAAATAACGTGATCCTGGTCTGAGAGCACAGTTACAGTATGAACAGGTGCCTTTAAAGACGTGTACTGACCTGCTGCGGTGGAGGCGGGGATGTGGGTGACGTAGGGGTGGTGGTGGAAGCGAGGAGGGTTATCGTTGATGTCTGACACCGTCACAGACACGGTGGCAGAGCTGGACAAGCCTTCAGGCTGCCCTCCATCTGTTGCCACCACCAGCAGCTGGTAATTGGCTCTGTCCTCTCGATCCAACAGGGAGCTGGTGATAATCTGTCCTGTAGCCGGGTTGATGGAGAACTGGCCGTGTCCTCCGGTCAGGCTGTAGCTGTAGGAAAGATAAGGTAGGAAGAAGTTTCAGTGAAAACTCTGATAAATGCTGATAAATGTCCTGAACCTACCAAAACAAGGTGATTAGATGTAACAGATTTCCATTTGACTGCTTTTACTCCTCACTATCATCAGTCCTGTCTAATTCCTTATGTTTAGTGCACATCAATCTTCTCTGTTTTTGCCTATGACATTTTTATTAAAGAGGCAGAGAACTACTTCTAGAAAAAGAAAATAAAGAAAAGTCAAGCACCTGCAAATAGTTAAATGTTTTATATGTTCCAAATAATTACATTTTGAATGGACACTAAAAAGTATACAATTCCACATAATGACTATTACAGCCTTTCCAATTTCCATAATTACTTCTCACTTGCTCTTGAGCTACTTCAATTTCTGTAATATGAGCACATCTTATGTTACAGTGAGGTAATTGTGTTATTACAGGTGTTTCTAATGTTAAAACTGACCGCCAGGTGTTACATACATAAGCCCTTCTCTGGACACAGCTTCTACAAATTGTTTGCTGCACTGCGACTGACTGAATGCTTCAATATTGTTTGAAGTGTCCGTCTATAGAGGGCACTGTTTCAAGCTTCATTAAAACACATTTAACAGAAGAATATGCCCTTTAATGGTCCCCACATTGTACTGGCTTGACATCAGAGCAGCTAACTGATTGAGCATCCAGAAACTGATTATATCAAACACAGCCACTGTTTCCTGCTACACTGCTCACAGAGCCACTACAGTTCAGGCAGGTTACGCAAATCCAGAATCATTCAGTGGATTTAGCTTTTCTATGAGGAAGATGATATTTACATTTTTAAAAAGTACAAAGTATATGCATGCAGAACACCACATAACATACAAGTCTGAGGGCCACAGTCTTAGGCTTTCAAACTAATATCATGTTTCACCAGAAGGATCCAGACGTAAATGTAAACTGACACATACATGTACACACCAGTGCATATTTTGAAAAGGCTTTTTGAAAAAATCCCCCTCCAGAGATGGGACGACAAATTACAGAAAGACTTGTGAAAACAGACAGGATGGAAAGATTATTTGGACATCGTCAACAATGTAAACAGATCTGAACAGAAACAAATCCAAGTTTGGGACTTTAATTTGCTATGAGAATCAAAACTAATAACTGAAGGTAAGCAGTTTTGGGCTCCATTAAGGGGCCTCTAACCCCCTAGGACCCCTGATGGGCACAACTCATACTGTCATGGACAATTAACATCCTCATTACCATGTTTTGGGAAACTGGAGCGTACTGCGGTACCCCCCCAATATGCACCCAGTGGGGTTACTGAGGAGAGAGGAGGGGCTGGACTCGAGTCAGTGTCCGGCTGAGAGAGACGGGCCAGAAGCTTTTACAAGCCCCCCCGTGGAGGGGGGCTGTGAGTGTGAAAAAGCTGTCGTCCAGCTTGAGAATGGCGGCCCGAACAATGATTCGAGTGATGACTAAAACTCTACACTCGCCTAAACTCCTGTCAACAATTGCAGCATCGGCCTGGAATCTCACAAAGCTGGTGAATGATTCTCTGAAGGCGAGAGGAAAGCCAAACCCAGCCCTGTGTGGAGCTGAGAGGGTATTCTCACCCCAGGGAATCAAAGAGGACTACAGCGACTTGACAATGCACAGAATTTCAGGAACTACATAGATCTCCTCTCGATGTAAAACAAAGAAAATGTTTTATTTGTCTCATGCACACAAAATATTTAATGTCCCTGGAAAATAACTAACCAAACTACGGTTTAAAGTTATTTCTATAATGTGTTATTTGGGAATGATTTCTTTTTCTTAATGAAATAACAAGATTAAATGCAATTCTAGTAAAAACATTTCCTCTTGCTTTGTCTATCCAGTAAATTGCATAATTTCTTATCTTTATTTTGAAACCCCTTTTTCAAAAAGGACTGTAGTCCCTAGATCAGTCAAAACTACTTTTCTGTATAAATTGGATTAAAAGAGCTCGACAGCGCAGAAGAGATCTCAAGGTTCATGAACCCTAATGTCACCAGTTTGAGCTTGGCCCGGAATATGTTTTGGATTTACTTACACATTTCAGTTTTAACTTTACGCAACATTTGCAAAGACATTGCAACCAGGGAAAAACGAAAACTTTAGATTTCAAAAGGTTTTCAGGGGGTCAAAGGGTAAAATAGTATGAAGGAAAATCCTCCAAACTAAAAACATTTCAGCTGTTGGATTTCAGAAGTAAAGCACAAAAAAGGATCCCCTAAAAAATGTAAAAACAGAACATAAGTGTAAGGTTATAAGACATAAGACCAACCTTATAACACCGTTGACGCCCACATCTGCATCGGAGCTGTTGACCAATAGCACATCCGCCCCTGTGGGAGCGTTCTCCATGATGGTGGTGTGGAAGGCGGAGGCGGTGAAAACAGGGACGTTATCGTTCACGTCGTCCACCAGAACTGTCACCGTCCCCGTCCCGCTCAGAGACGGATTACCTGGAGACAAACAGAGAAAAGCAAAAACTGTTAGAGACAACACCAGTTTGACTTTCTTTCAGTGGAAACGTTAAGGAGAAGAAAACCATCAGGGACAGAAGCAGCTCATTAAACTCCCCACTCACATGATGGACCTCAACATGGAGAGTTTTCTAACCCACAGAATAAGTGCGTCATTAGGACATTCTGACTTTAGACACATGGGGATTTATTGTACATGACTTGTCATTTGCAGCTAGATCCACACTGAACCAATTCATACTCCTGTGAGGGTTCAGCCACAATATTCCTGCTGCATTTAATGCACGCAAATTCCTCTGGCTGCAGTTTTGGGTTTCCATCAGCAGTACTGCCACATCAACACAGCGCAGAACACATCAAAAGGGCTCAATGTCTCTGAAACCAAATCTTTCAGGCGTCCTTCCTGGGGTCTTGGACACTGAAAGATTTAATTTCCACAGCGAGGTATCTATTTTAAGGTGCATGGCACTGAGCGAGTTAGTCTGTGGAATCTGAGAGAAGGAGAAGTGCTATTTTCAGCAAAAATCTAACCGTGTTCTCCCAGAGCGGGTGACGAAACGGGGCTCGCTTGCCCCCGGGTCTGGATTCAAATCAATAGCAGATGAAAATGAGCCGCATTGCAGAAACACCTGAACAAAAAAAAGGATCAGACATCTGCCTCGCCTGAGCTGGGCTTCATAATCCATCCTTAAAATAGCCCGCTGCACAAGTTCAGCTTTATTACTGAAAGTCACAGTTTGGGATTTGGGGACATCTTTAAAGGCTTGAAGTTATTTTAAACTGCTAATGATTTGCATAAGTTGTTTATAGGGAATAAGAGCGCCAGAGGATTGAGAAAAGCTGAGATGTGCAGGCTGAGGGAGGCACTTTTCCCACCTCTAATTTGTAGTTGTTCTCTCCTGCAGCTCTCTTCAGGAATCCATGAGAATGCGTAAACTATAATACACCCAAATCAAAACAAGTACAATCCCGAGCTTGTGTGTCCTGTGCCTGTGTGTACTCAGCTGTGGAAAACATCAGATGCTTGAACTTGCGTACCGTAGGGGCCTGGATTAATAAGAGATAATAAAAAACACTTGGACGACCGCCACCAAAATTCTCTATTAATGCGGAGCAGTGCGAAATCAAAACACAAGGAGTCTGAGAAAAGAGCGTGTTGAGGGTCAGAAGACAAGCCGAAGGGACACTGGCTCTGTTTCTCAGCCAGCACGGATTATCCCATACATTATGAGTTTGACATTTGAGCCAATTCTTCTTGTTTTGGTCAGATGAATTATTAGATGATACTGCTGATAAAATGACTCCTTTCTGTCGTACTGCACGTCACTGAAAGCTGTGGAGACAAAGGAAGTCCAATGTTATGTTATGCATGGGGTTTTTGTTGTTGTGTTTTACTTGTTGTTTGCTCCTTTTACCCCTCACTACTCTGTCTCTGCAGGGCTGGTGTGTGACAGGGGGCATGGCTGGTATACTCCTGGCTGCAGATGAGGCACACCTGTCCCCACTCACACGATCGACCTGCTCTTTAAGAGCTTGGCCCTCACCTCACTTCTCTGCCAGATAATTACATGCTGTTCCACGGTCCGGAGTGCCTTTCTGCAGCCTGGAGTCTGTTTTGTTCACTTCACAGTTTTTTGAGGAGCTTTTTTTTTTGTTTTTGTCGGGAACGTTTTCCCTCAGCTTTGTTTTTGGACTTACTGCAGCCAGCCAGCTCCCTGTCGTCAGTACCTGCCTTGGACTACCTTCCTTTATTAAACACATTGAAACTTTATTTTTGTCAGTCTCTGCTTTGGGGTCCAAGTAGTATCCAAACGTCACATCCAATCGAGAACGGCATCGTGACTTATAGTTCAGAGTCTACGTTTTGCATATTAGGTATTTTCAATTATCAGTACATTTACTCAATTACTCTACTTAAATACTATTTTGAGGTACTTAACCAAGGAGTATTTCCACATAACTACATTTTGGAGGCAAATATTATACTTTTTACTTCCCTACATTTATCTGACAGATTCATTTACTATTTAAGTTCATATGATTAATAGAAAAATATATAAATCAAATGATAGATTACAATGTAGTATGATACAAAGTTTACCTTTACAAGCTGCAAAATTAAAATGATGTAGACATTAATGGGTCTAATCATAATCCAGGGATATAATATACACACACACTATTAGGAAAATGGACCTTCTGCATAATACATACTTATAGTTTTGGTACTTTAAGTACATTTTGATGCTAACACTTTTGTACTTTAACTTAAGTCGATTGTTAATACAGGACTTTTAGTTGTATCAGAGTATGTATACACTGCGGTATTACTACTTTCTACTTAAAGGTGACCTATCAGGCCAAATGCACTTTTGTACGTCTTTTATATATGTGTCCCCGGTGTTCCAGGGAACTCACCAAGAGTCAGAAAACACAACCCTCTCTATTTTCCTCCATACCCAAATCTCTTAAAAAGGGGCTGCAACGGATCTGATACAGACTGATCCAGATTTGAACACTTCTATGACGTCACAGAAGTGGCGCTACGGCTATTGGGCCAACTCCACCAATCAGGAGGAGACAGCCACGGACATTGCCGTTGGAAAGCGCTGGAGACGCTGTAGTACATATGCCAGGCCTGTAGATGGTACTGTTCTCACAGAATCAGCCCATGATGCAAAGACAGTGTTAAATTGAGCGAAATGAGGAATGGCTAAAATGCATGATCTGTTTGGTATTTTGAAAAATACAAATAATAAATATGCCTTATATAGGTATGGTCCTACACTATATTATTCAAATATAGCATGATAGGTCCACTTTAAGTAAAGGATCTGAGTACTTCTTCCACCTCAGCATTTCACTGATAATACTTTTGTACTTTTCTAAAGTAAAATTGCAAATTCAGGATTTTTACTTGTAATTTTAAGAACATAGTCATTTAACTTTACTTAGTGCTAACTGAGAGTGATTTGTCTACCTCTGGGTATTTCAGCAAAGCTAACGTCATAGCTCTATGGATGGAAATGGCTAATCCAACATTTAGCTTCAGACTAAAATGACTCACTATTAAATGGAATGCTGTAAACTTTAGAACAAATATCCATCTCCCCAGAGGATGAATCCTATTATTTGGTGATGCTTAGACTTGTGTCCAAAACTAAAGTACATGTTTTGGTTTGTAGCAAATAAAATACTGAGGAATATCGACATACATTACATTACATGTCATTTGTTAACAAACATTCAGTACTGTGGACAATCCCCACAGGAGCATTTTAGGGTGAAGTGTCTTCCCCAGGGACACAACGACATGCTGCTGTAGGGTGAAGTGTCAGCGTACCAACTGGGCCACATGCCCAGGGTCTGCCAGGTACACAACCGACATGCTGACTGTAGTGGGACTTTGAACTTGCTACCCCCTGATTTGAAGTCCCAGCCACACTACCGCACTGAGCCACAGCCTCCACATAGAGACGAATAGTGTCCTTTGGGAAATGATTGAAATTCCCTTTGAGCTCTGCCGGCGTGCTGCTAAATTGCTGACACTAAACTGGTGACCTCCCTGTGGGGCAGAGACGACGAGCTTTTCCTTAAGAACATCAACAAATGTGAACATTGTTGTGGGGTTTGGAGACCACCGCCAGCTTCTTTCGGAGGCCAGGGATTCCTCGCAAAATGAGATTGTGATGTGTTTACTGTAACATTCACTTCACTGTCCCGGCTTTTGAGATATATAAACAGACATCCGCCTAAGAGCTCGTCATGGATGGCAGGTTTTCTGTCAGAACAGAAGTGACCGAACATTGCCGCGCTTTAGAATAAGCAGAGCCTGGAGAAAAATAAATGGACACAAACAAACGAGAGTAACAGTAACAGTCTACCAGAAAGAGGCCCGGAAACCCTACAGACTCTTCGTTTCTGGGGGCACAGGATTGCTGCGCTAAATTTCTGAATCGTTACCCGAAAATGAGTCGTGTCGTCAGCAGTCAGTCTTTCAGTTTGTAAGAATTATGACCAAATATAGGCAGCTGGTTGAATTTTGAGGTGCTTTATCATTTCCACCTTCTACAAATAGTTTGCGATGAGAGAATCCTGCTATAAATCATAGAAAGACTCCAAGAATCATCGGCAGTTTATACAGGAAGACGGCTGACGAAGAGGTTGCGTGTCAACATGCACAGACTAACCGGTCCGACGGCTCGGAAACACATCCAAGTGGAAAAGTGGTAAAGTGGGATCACATGAGGCAGCACTGGTACATACTGGCATAAACACCGGAGCTGGTTATGACTCAAGGCACCACACATGGGCGGAGCTCTTGGAAAAAAGGGTTGAGCCCCCCCCATCAAACACACACCAGCAGGAATACTCTAATCAACAGCGTACTCACTCGGCCGCTGCTCTAATCCTCCCATATCTGCG
Source organism: Notothenia coriiceps (assembly GCF_000735185.1). NCBI lineage: Eukaryota > Metazoa > Chordata > Actinopteri > Perciformes > Nototheniidae > Notothenia > Notothenia coriiceps. Next base: position 35,753 of record NW_011354944.1, read on the forward strand.
CTTTCCTTCTCGCGCCTGCGGTGTCACAGTCTCGCGTGATTGGATCGACCCGGTCATGATTCCATCAGGTGTCATGGCAACAGATTAAACGCGATCCTCTTCACTGGATCCCTCTTAATCTGAAGCACAATCCAACGGTGCAACGAATGCTGTATGCGCACCGCTCTTTATCCAGATCCACCGTTTCCGGAGGACGTTCTTGAGAGCAAAGTGCGCTTGACACATCTCAGGTCGACTCACCTAAGACTCGTTTGTTGATAAGACTGTTCCGAGTAACGCTGACGGCTTTGTACAGTGAGCTCAGGAGCGAAATGGAATTTACAAAGAACCATTAGCATCCAAACTGAGAGACCGAAGAACACACATGTTTGCTTCTGAACATCAAGCCAACTGCACGGCATAATTTACTTAAACTTAAAGACCTTTAATGCTTTGGGTTTTCCTTGCGGCGGATAGGATTGTTGTGCATGTAAGCTGGTTGCAAAGGCTAAAATCCCAAAGACCCCCTCCAGGGAGTGTTCTCTCCCACAACACTCAAGGATGAACTGATTAAAAGTTATTAAAGGTCATGCCCCCCCTGCCTGAAAACGCCTCATTGGACTCCTTTGTTTACTTCTGGAACATTGTGACACATTATGATCATACGCGGCGCTCTATTGGATAGCAATCCCAAGCACATTGACCGATAGGCAAGGGGCGCGGGACATCTCTTAAGCGGGTGACCATCCAGCGAGACAAGCTGGCCAGATAACCAATCAGAGGCAGAGCTGGGCTCTGGTTTCAGACAGAGGGTGAACAGAGGTGCTGGCAGTACAGGCAGTATGAGTAACAATAAAGAGCTTTTGAACAGTTAAAGGCAAGGAGACATGTCCCAAGGAAGACACAATGTATGAACCGTGAGAACGATTGGCTCCTGTTAACAGACTGTGTGTTTGCATTTCAAATAGGCATTGTTCCTCACTAAGAGGGGAAGCAGGCAAGCTAGGTTAGTTTGCAGTGTGGGGTGCTGTGTGTGTGTGTGTGTTGTGTGTGTGTGTGTGTGTGTGTGTGTGTGGGTTGTGTGTGTGGTGGTGTGTGTGGTGTGTGCTCTATGCTCGAGTACACTGGCCTCCTCCAGGAGGCCGTTTCACGTTTTGCACAGGATGTGAGTGTCACATACCTGTTTACCTTGCTCTACCCCGGCCTGGAAGCAATTGAACAACNCTGAGAACGATTGCCTCCTGTTATACAGACTGTGTGGTTGTTGCATTTCAATAGCATTGTTTCCTCACTAAGAGCGGAAGCAGGCCAAGCTAGGTTATTTCAGTGTGTGTGTGTGTGTGTGTGTGTGTGTGTGTGTGTGTGTGTGTGTGTGTGTGTGTGTGTGTGTGTGTGTGTGTGTGTGTGTGTGTGTGTTTATGCTGAGTACACTGCCCTCCTTCCAGGCGTTTCACTTTTTGCACAGGATGTGATGTCACAACCTGTTTACTGCCTTGGAAGAATGAACAACCTGCTCCACCGCCGCCACCACTTGCTTGACCTTTGACCTGCATTGCGTCTGTCACCGAGCGCATCAGGGACTCCGAGGCACAGGACCCAGTCACCCCAGCTAATCCTTAGTAAGCATAGAGCAAAACACCACCAACCCCCCCTTTAGTGAAGACCTCGATCGCGTTCAAAAGCCCCCTGACGCTCCTCTCTCTGACCCTGAACCTGCGCTGACCCCGGCGGCGTCGTCAGGCGTTCGTTCAAACTGGGGTTATTTTTCTGTGTCTTTCTTTAGTATCTCACTCCGAACAGCATCATGTGCAGCCTCAGGACGTGCCTTCTCAGCCTCCCGGGGCTCACTGATATCACATAACCCCTGGCAGCTGTTTCCCCCAAAACCTGCTGTCCAAAGTGTAAATAGTTCAGATCGATCATGTTACATCGCGTGGGCTGACGGATTTAGTCATCAAGGGAACACTATATCTTGGAAGGTATGCAAATGTATGTAAATGACAGTTGTTTCAAATACTTATGGAAAGGGCGAGACATTCTTAAGAATCATAAGACGGCGGCTGCTTAATAACCGGGTCAACATCGCAGCTGAGTATGCCCACTGTTTCCGATTCCTACATTTTTTACCAAATACCGAAATAGTAAGAGAAGCAAACCCAGAATAGTTTTTGTTATGTAGGAAATAACTTCTATCCCCTTATTCTTTTCTGAGGAGGGAGTGACTCAATAGGGGAGGAATGCTCTCCAAGAGGGCTGAGAAATGCCAGCATCTTTTCCAAACAGTCTTACTGGAATCTGGCAAAGCCCCTGCAGCGGTGTCAGGGTCGATGATTCAGTCTCCTGGTGCTTCGTGGCACAAGAAGAGGAACAGAGGTTCAGGGGCATCGGTGGTGGATATGGCGAGGAAATATGCTTCATCTGGCCCAACGCTATATGACAAATGATTTCATTTCGCCATGGAAAAAGAGCTGGTGGAAATCTGCAGCGGGAAGTCAGCTGCCAACCAATGGCTGCCAACCACTGTGGTCAAAAAATGAATTTTTCCATTGGCAAATCCTGTCCCCTGAATTCTTTGTCTTATTTCAATACAAATGGAGCTAGTTATATTTTCTGACATGTTAAAGAGGACATTTTGAGCTCATCTTAAGGTTCATATGTGTAGCCTTCTGTGTGTCTCTACTCTGATATGTTTACATGCTATAATGGTCATACAGTGCTTTATTTTTCTCAAACTGCCTTTTCCAAGTCCAATAGAGGCGTTTGAGGTGGTGTGTGGGAGAAACTCGCTCTGGCATGAACTTCTTTGGGGGATTTTAGCCTTTGCAGACCATTTACATGCACGGAAACCTATATAACACACTACAGGAAAGGACGTAACACAAGAAGCAGGGCAGGTGCAGCACGAAGGAGGAAATCAAATAAATTCAAATACATGTTGATTCAAAACTACACAGTTCATTAAAGAGATCTCTGAATGAGATTAAAACAAGATATCCAGGTCACTGCTTGTGCATGATTGACAGCAGAAACCATTTGAAACTTGTTTGCATTCTAACTACCATTATGTTAAACACCTTTAATTTGTAAATCACATGTCGGCCAAAACAGATAAGGCAATGAAGGCACTACCTCTCGTCTGTGTTAAGATTGTGCCATGAGCATAATCTTATTTCAGGGGTTAATCTTGGGTTACTTATGAAAGCAAACCACCATGACCTGACACTGCTCTGCTGGTGATTACACACTCACACCATCGGTAACTACCTCACGCCAAGAATGTATCAATGTCATCGCTTTAACATCAAGACCAACTATGTTCTTTTAGAAATGTTGCTTTGACTAGAACATTAAGCAAATACCACTCGGCGCTTACTCTCATGTGTGTATATTCAATCCAAATGATCTGGGTTATTATTGCACATGAGAAAATGGGGTTTAGATCCAAAGAAGCATGCTCCCTCAATCAGTAAAGAAAATGTTTCCGTGAGTTGGCTTTGCCCTAGAGAGCTGTGATGCAGTCACTGAGCTCTGAAGTGGTGTGGATACCATAAAGGATAAGTCCTGATGATAACCCTGTCTCCAACACTGGGGACAGTGATGGAAACACATCACACTGATGGTATTCAGATAACACTTTATTTCTAATCCTTTGAGCAGCCATTACACTACGGCACATGTGTCAAATCCGGCCCTTGGTGGATTTAATTTCGGCCCGCAGGATAATTTCTGATTCCTATTAGATCTGGCCCGCCGGTATATTGCACGCACACCTTCACTCCACCCTGAGGGTTTCCTCAGCTCAGAGCCTGATCCCAAACATTGATGAACTTGCACCCAAGATGAGATGCCAAGTATCTGAACTAGCATCACAGAGCAGCACACTGAGTTTAATGGATGTTTCCTTCTGCACTTTCTTTCTTGAGACAACAGGGCATGTTTGGTTTTCTCTTTGAGGGAAATAGTTTTTTTGAAGCTGTTGTTGGCCTGTGGGAAAATGTAATCATAAGAAATGACTCTGGAAAAGCTGCAGATAGAGCCATAAGAAATGAATGCAACTGATTATTTAATGTTTAATGTTGTTTTTATAGGCAATAATTTAAGCTTTGTTAGTTCCAGGTTTAATATGTGCAATAAGTTCATTTCAATAAGTTTTGCAATAAACATTGAACCAGTCCGGCCCTCGACTAGTACTCATTTTTTTATTTTGGCCCACTGTGTATTTGAGTTTGACACCCCTGCACTACTGGACAAAGTAAAAAAAGATGCTGGCGTCAGTGCACCTCGTCTTCACACAAAGCGACTGAATCTGTCGGGGAGCTCAAAGCGCTGCAGCCACATGAGGATTCCTCCCCGCTTTAATTGAATCTTGAAACACCATTACAATTTAATCAAATGCAGCACATTCCCCTCAGATCTGGGAATGACACAGTTGGGACAGTGACAAGCAAAACACAGCCCTCTGTTTGATATTTCAGCATAATCCCAAAGAACTCAAAGTGCTTGTTAAACCGGCGGTGGGAATGACATTTAATTTGTGTGTGCTTATATTTCACTGCTGAATCTGAGCTCAGATCTAAGAGGATTGTTTCGGCGAGGATCACGTTTGGAGAAAATAGGAGAACCCAGAATAACCCCAGAAGAACTCGCGTCCAAAATAACAAGCTTTCAGGACCCGGAGACTAAACTAGACCATCTGACCATCTGTTGCCTCCTAAAGACCCACAGACAGTTTTCCCTGTAAGCCTCTCAACCCAGAAAGTATTGTCTAGCATAAACATATGGCAGGGTCTAAGCACCTTATTAGTGTACATTACCACCGAACAAATCACATTAACCTCCAAGAAGGTGGCGTGGCCATACTTTCTGAACCGGAGGGGGTACACATACATGTGTTAATGACGATTAAGTGATCGGTTTTTTGACCGCCACAGCTGTTACGAGGACGCTCACCGCTGAGAGAGCCTCGCGGGGGGCTGATCTGAAGGAAACAGCAGCACCCACCTCCTGGGAAAGGCTGCGAGTTGTCCTGAGTTGCTCAGTCTAAGCCGCGCTAAGTAGCAGGTTTGAGTGTCTCTGCTGGCACAAGAGATAATCTCTTCCTATATATGATTGACTGATGTTTTATCAAAAAATCAGACAAACAAGGTCTAAAGCTGGGATGTCCAAACAACCGGATTCATTAAAGTGGGAAGTCCAGGACAGGTTGACTTAAGGAAGACGGATGAATGTGTAAATGTATGAGACAGCCCATCTCGGCTGAAGCTTAAGGCTAAACGGTTAATTACGGTTTATGGACTGCGGCTAGATTGTGCTCTTAAGGGACAGCGTAAATAAAACACATCATTACTCAGGGGAGAGAGAATTGGCCGCCATCAAGGCAAAATTGACATTTTTCTGCCTCTGAGAACCTGTTGCTTTGCAACAAAGCTTCTTTTAATGCGACCCCGTCCAGCACCCATGAATAGCCTCGGTGGAGCTGTGTGCAGGGTGTGAGCTGTCCCAATGCTCAGTTTGCCAAACATAACAGAGTAAACAGAGGTTTTCTCACACTTAACAAGCAAGGGAGTGAAAGGGATATCTGAGTAGAACACTCAAAGCAGCCACTGGGTTTTAGAGGGAGAGAATATTTCTAATAATACGCCAATCTCAGAGGCATTCGTCAAATTAAACCTAATGTTACACAGCTCGCCTGTTATTTATGGAGTGCTACGTCTGACTGCTTTTGCATAATTTCTTCCCCATATGTTACGGATAGGGGTTTGGCGGTTTGCATGCAGGCAAAGAAAGCATATCGGTAGACAAGAAGTGCTGCCATTTCTCATATTTTAGGGCCTGTGGTGACATTTTATGACGTGAGTTGCCTTTTGTTTTTTGTTTTATTACAATGGTGCTTTTATTTGCTCTGTTGTTGAATATTTGGAAATCCCGATTTAGCAGTGCATCAGTGGAACATTCTCTGACTGCTTTCCATTTTACGGTGACACGGCTACACCAGCAGATCATAACCAGTGTGGGGAACATATACTGGCAGTATAACTCCTCATAATACAACTCTATAATGTTCATACGTGGCCTACATAAAAACTGAAATATGACTTTGGAAAAAAGGGCAAAAAATGAAAGCATGCAAACGTACTCACACACACATCCAACGCTGCAATGTATTTCAAAAGGAAAGCAAGCCATGAACGGCAACAACGAGTTTTAATAAAATGAGCTTTGAGAGAACTTGGTGTGCTAACCTCACAAAAACACAGCAAATAAACATCATTAAAAAGTGCATTCTGCCAGACTAATCATTCAACCGAAACCCCTTTAAAAAATAAACTCACCAAAGCTGTTAACACAAACACTCCGATCGACTTATTGTGGAAGTTTACCAGCGAGTGGAAAACAGGCGATAGGAAAAACTCACATTGAAAAAGCCACACCACATTGTGAGAGCTAATCCACAATTTAACTGCTCCGTAAAAGTTCATTTGAGGAACCTGATATTTTATTTGGCTATGTCTTGTATTGCCACAAGACTGCAGACTGAGTGAAGCCTTCATAAATGAACCATATTAAAAAGGGCCCAATTCTGCTCATTTTCAGGTTCATATTTGTATTGGTTCCTCTACTGTGACATGTCTTCATGCTTTAACGTTATTATTTGCGAAAGAGAAACTCACTCTGGAGGGAATGTTGGAATTTTAGCCTTAGCAGACCATTGACATGCACAACAACCTATTTTGCACACTACAGGAAAAGGGAAAACCCGAAAAAGCAGAATAAGGCCGCTTTAAGGCCCAGGTTAAGTTTTCTTTGTTGTTCTTGTTCAACACTTGATGACAGGAGATTGACAGATCATTATTCAAAGAATGAAGTCAATGAGAAAAAAACTCAAGAAGACTGAAGGGTTTCTACACCAGATGCATGGGAGCCATTTAACAGCATAAAAGATCCTGTTTTGGGGTAGGAATGGTCATTAAAATTCTTTATCTGCTAAGCGGTCGTTTAGCCCCCCCAAAACTGCCCCTCACCCAGCAGCTAAAAGGCCATATACAAACAGCGTGGCAGTATGGGGCGATGTGCTGGAGGGATGTGAAAGACATGGGATTTCTATGAGGCCACGTCCGCCATAATAGACATAGGCCAAGGGATTTAGTGTGCCTTCCCTTTAATAAATGTGACCAAACATCGTGCATGTCAATGCAGCCCGAGGACGCTCTCACCACCACACACAGGCGCTGAGGCAACAGACAGAAAACACAAATACAAATGTGTGTAGTGACATGAAAAGCAGGGAATACAAGCATTACTGTGAAGACACAAACAGGAGTTCTCTTAAAGGGGCCCTATTATGCTTTTTGGGGGTTTCCCTTTCCGGTAGTGTGTTAAATAGGTTTTTGATAAAGTTACCCTAAAATCTCTTTCCACTAAAGTTCCCTTTTCCTTTCCAAGACTGTTCCATTTTAGAAATCTAATACAAAAGCGTCTGGCAACTTTATTTACTTATTGTGAAATCAGTCAAGTGAACCAAGTAACTCCATATGGTGGAAATTCATTAAAAGTATTAAAAATGAAAAGAAGATAATTGTTTAGAGAATGAAAAGAATGCTTTCTAATTTCTTTCTGGGACTCATAAATGCTAATCGGTTGTAAAAACACACTTTAGAAGCTGCCAGATACATAAAAAACATATTTCCTTCAACCTCAGATGCCCGTTTAAATCAATTCAGCAAACACAAAGTATGTTACTGTGTGGCTCCGAATGCAAATCGTATTGTTTCACATTCTTCCCCAGGGGCGGAACTAGCAATGCTAAACAGTGGCTTACTAATCTGATCTTCCTGCAGCTGATCCCAGATGTTGGCCCGGCGTTAGGGTCCACCTCGGACCCCCCCGATGTTTCCCCGCTATCTAGCACAACTTGTAACTCAGAAACGCTGCAAAGAACTTTCCGTAAACAAGGAAGAGAGAGGGAGAAAAACAGAATATCCTCTCAACAAGACGCCTTGTAAAACACCTTTAAGCAGCTTGTGTGGATGCCACATTTTGGGGCTGTGCACAGATTTTCAAATAATGGCAAACGTTTGCCAAATTTGTCTGCTTTACTGAGCCAGAACCTATTATGGGAACCAGCACGCGGTGAGCTCTTTTGTTTCCATCCTTTTCACGACAGATTTCGGTCGGCACAGCAGGCGGAGAGGCTCTGCTCAATGACTTTACCTTCAATGAGATGACTGGAAGCGTCCCAGGAGGATGGAGCACTGTTAGCACGATACCCAGGCACATAGCTCTGGGTACGTGGACGTCTATGATTCATTCACAGAACAGGTTTTTAAAGAAATGCTGCAAACTGATCGTAAATCTTGTTGCTCTTGGGTAAAACACAAAATTATCTCTTCTGCTCGTGATGAAGTGTTTGCAGGGCATAGAGGCTACTACTACTCGTCCTTGGCTGTTGCAAATTTGACAATACAATTTATTTCCTGAGCAGCAGATAGTTTAGGACCTCGTCTGACAGAATAATACTTTTGAAGTCTGAAGTTTAAGGGTAATAAATCCTTTTTTCTCTCTCGATTACACAGCATTTTGAAGCCAAACTAGTCTTATATGGTAGTGCAGGAAGATAAAGGCAGGCGTCGGGATGTTAAGATGAATGTCTGTGGTTGAAAATGGGTCATGGTAGAAAGCAGACTTGGAAACATGTCTGCAACCGTCCACCTTCAACACTCCCTGCCAGATAGCGGCTGCATGGGAGAAGCATTCCCCCCCCCCACCGTCTCAGCCCAGGCCTAAAAAATGTGAGAAAATGCTGCCGAGTAATTTGGCCTGTACTATGATTATGGGCTTTTTGATATTTTGATATTCTACAGCAAATCCTTCTTTCTGCCTCGTACCAACATTGTACTGAAAAGCGCTGTCAAAATATTTTGGAATTGTTGTCAGGGCTCTAAATATGGACTCCTCTTGAAGCGTACTAAAAGGGATCGAATCCTAATTAGTATGTTGGGAAACTTTGTCCATGTGGCACAAACCTCTGTATGAAGCAAGGACATATCAACAATACATGAAGAGAATACACTCTTTCTTTGAAAAGGTTTGATTAATATACTTAAAAGTAACCAAAATAATGTAACTTCCTCTCCTGGAAATGTAGAAATTATTCACTGATTATGAAGTGGAAACTCACTCAGAAGTGTGTTTACATACTGTAGGAGTATCTAACATTTTTCATGCAACATTGTCCCAATTCTCACCAAAGCCTGAACAGTGTCAAAAATACACAGCGTTATGAATGGTCACATGGTCAGTCCAGGAATGAAACAGAACCACCCTCAGACCATGACGGCCGTGCCAGAGCAGCTCAGGGAAACATATACTTAACTGTGAACCATGTGATTTGGCTGCAACGGGGATACGCACGTACTCCTTTAACTGCACATTAACTGGTCTCCATGCAATAACAAGTTAACCTTTTATCTGGCTATAACAAGCTCTGCCGCCATGTCCAAATAAACAGAGGATGCTGTTCAATCGAACCCGCTGAAAGGACTTCTAGAGAATGGGTCAAAAAAAAAAATACACTGTTTTGTTAAGCTAAAAACTCCAGGATTGTTTAGCTTATTGTACCACACGAAAAGGGGACTGCACACAATATGAAATCAAAATGCTGTTTGTTGACATTGCTGTTAGTTTAGGAAAATATTGTTTTTCAGCTTGTTTTTGTTGGATGATTACAAAAATATGTATCTAGCTTTGCTTGAAAAAATAAACAATGTCGATGTCAGGACATATTACACAGTGCAAAAACGAATCTTTGCCAAAAACGTCAAACATTTGGAGATGGTATCACTGTGGTCTTACCTGAGTCAGTGGCTGTAATCAGCAGAATGTATTTCCCCTGAGCCTCGCGGTCCAGAGTCTGGGTGAGTCTCAGCTGACCGCTGGACGACAGACTGAACGCGCCCTCGTCATTCCCACCACTTAGCATGTAGCTTAGCTGGCCATTGGCACTTTGGTCGTCGTCCCTGGCAACAACCTGGAAAACCCAAAAACAGGTTCTTTAGAGATGTGTGCTTGAGTCCTAGAAGAACAGACTTTGGTAAATAAAGAGGACAGATTGGGAAAACTCCAAAAAGCATGAAATGGCCTCTTTAATAGAAGAGTTGGAAAGTCAAAGCATGGCAGCAGTGGCAGAAGAAACATGCATACTAGTTTAGTACAGTTTGACGTATTACTTCTCTATTTCAAAAAGTAACCCTTACTCAGACCAAAACTATGTAGCCTTAGTTTGAGAGAAGACAGGCAAAACATTGTTTTATATTTTAAAAGTTGTCTCTAATAGCACTAAAACACTCAACACACTCAGGTGTTTGTGGCTAGAGCCTTGCTAGGCCTGGTATGACCAGCGGTTTATGTTGGCTAGCATTGGCTAATATTGGCAAACAATTTTGCCGTGCAAGTCAGGTTGGTGACGATTATTAAACTATCCAAGAAAGGCTCCATAGTCTCACTTGACGTAAAGTACCTCAAAATTATATTTAAGTACAGGTTTTGCGTCAATACACGTAGTTTCTTTCCATCACTGGATACAAAACTTGTGCGCTTGGACTTTATAAAGTCTTGACTTGAAATTTCAGTGGATTAGTTCACAATTGATCTTTGGAAAGAGCTGCTTGGAAACCAGAGTAATGGCATTGGCACAATTTCATCCAACTAAAAACAATCACATTTTTAAGATTTCCAGCAGTTTTGTTGTTGTTTTTCTTCAATGCCATTTGTTTGACTTTCCTTGCTAGAAAATATGTTTCTCAATTCTCACAACCATATATACAGTAGCTGGCAGTAAGCCACTACAACCACCATCCTACTCTAAGTCTTTCCATTGAAGCAACTTACAGTTAATTACCATCGCGGTGCTGGGCGGCACCATGAATGTAATTGTTGAGGGAAGGAACACCATTACTTATTCACTTTGTCTAATCAGACTTTCATGGAATCCGTAAAAACAGAGAGTACAGATCTATATGTCAGTCTGACTTTTCCACTACCGCGTTTTACTGGTGTGCCCAAATGCCTCAGCCCTCCCTGCCGCAGACATATAGCCAGGTTAGCGTACAGATGTGTTCTGATGTGGCAAAAGCCCACCACGTCTGGACCCCTTCCCACCACATAAGTGTACCCCAATTTCCTCACAAGGTACACACGCGAAATAAAATGGAATTGTGCCGTCACTGGAAATCTGCCTTTAACCTCCATTTTTTTTATATATGGCTCATTTAGTCATCAGGGTGGCTGAGACTTTAATTGCTCCTTCACGCAATTTAGCCCGTTTCATATTTCGGTGAAATACTATAACTCCCTAATTGTGCAGAGCAAATTGTAGTCATATATCATTTCTATATACAGTAAATCTAGTCACATATTTTTCATAGCATTTTGAAAAACACAGACCACCATGCTACAGTAAGTGGTTTAGAGCACAGGTACCGCTCACATACCTGCACTTATTAAGTTAGTATTACTACAAATGCAGTTAAGGCATTAGCTTATTTGAGTTTTAGAACTGTCATTCAAAACACTGCTGTCTTTTCACTCAAGCAGTCCAGTGTCTGTGAATGTTATTGACATCCGAATTGCTTTAATTTAAATTAATCTTTGTGACAAAAACAAACAAACTGACCTGCAGAATTTTCTGGGGCAAGTTCTCAGAGTTCTCCAGAACATTGACGGTGTAAGGAGAGAGCTCAAACACAGGGGAGCAATCGTTGACGTCCAACAGAACGATGTTGACGGTCGCTCGGTCCACCCTCGGGCTGCTGCCTCGATCGGCGGCCTGGACCACCAGCGAATACGATGAACGCGCCTCGCGGTCCAGCTGCTTGGCCACAGAAATCCCCCCTGTAACCGAATCAATCCTGAAGTCAGAGTTGGTGTTGCCTCCTGAGATGGAAAATCGGATCTGCCCGTTGGTTCCCTCGTCTGAGTCGCTGGCGAACACCTGGATGACATCAGTCCCAGTCAAGGTGTTCTCCTCAATCTCGATGTCGTAGATATTCTGCGAGAAGCTCGGCGTGTTGTCGTTGACGTCCAGAACCATCATAGTGACATCCATTGTTGAAGACAGAGCAGGTTCGCCTTTATCTGTAGCTACAACTGTGAGGGTGTAGTTAGAAAGCTCCTCGCGGTCCAGTTCCCCAACCAACCTGACGTCTCCGTCGATCGTGCCGATGCTGAACTTGTTCCCGAAAGGTCCTTTCATGGAGTACTCGACGTAGCTGTTGGGTCCACTGTCAGCGTCCGTGGCCTTGGCAGTGAACACCACCGTATCCACCGGCGTGTTCTCCTGGATGTAAGTCTTCCTCTGAGAGGTGAAGGTGGGCGGGCAGTCGTTGATGTCCAGTAGGATGATGGACACCTGGGCGGTGCTTGTGAAGCGGGTCATTGGGGGAGGGGCCAGGTCGTTGACTGTGACCACCAGGTTGTAGAAGGATTGGGTTTCTCGGTCCAAGGCCTTCTGGATTTGGAGGACTCCTTCCTTGCTGATGACAAAGTGGCTCTGGGGATCACCAGAAGCTATTCTGTACAGGAGCTGAGCATTTGGGCCTGGAAAAGAAGCAGAAAGGGAATTACAAGACGATCATAAAGATACATAAACATTTTTAAAGTCAATAACAGCAGCCACACATTTCGGTAGGTAAGATAGTTATTGTTTTCATTGTTGACTAAGTCCCTAATAGTTGTATTGATTAATCTATTGATCATTTTGTCAATGACATTTTAGGAAATAGCAAAAAAAGACTTTAAAGGTCAAAAACAGGTCCATTTCTATTCATGTATGATTACGAATTGTCAAATTAATTTATTTGAGAAGCTTGATCCAGAAGAGTTAATAATTTGATTATAAAAACAGATTCATTTTCTGTTTGTCTGTAGTAAACTAAACACAGCAAATTCACCACTGTCAGTCCAAAGTGCTTCATACCAGAGGATACCGAAACACAAACAACACAGACAACAAATCTACTCTCTGTTATTTTAAATTACATTTTTATTTGTCTCCAAAGGTTAAACACATTACTCTCCCTGGCTGGAGAATAAATAAAACCTGGAAACAACATTTTATTTTGGCAGATAAGATGTGGGGTATTTTTTAGGCTGAGAGTTTGGATGCATTATTTACTACAAACCTTGTCTTGTCACACACAGTGCCAACAACAAATTAATCTCCAAGAGTATGACCTAGAATAAAATAATAGCCAGATAACAAATAGACAGGAGGATGTAGTGAAGGTTGAATGTTGATATAGCCATCCATTGTTCGAGATGTGATTCATCAATATTCTGTATGCGTATGAATAAGGCACTTATATGCGTTATCAAACAAGCATTTCCACATATTGTGCATGCAGTAGCGAGAGCTCTGGCTGCTACTACTCTTGTCCTCCAAGTACACGATCCATTCATGTAGCATGACAGATGGCTATCAATAGAGAAACACCACGGCTAACCACTTCCTAAACTGATAGTGTGGTTGTGACGTTTTGAAAACATGTATTTAAATTGTAAAGCTACAATGTGACCGAGTACATGGGTGCAGTAATATATCTATCCTTGAAATCAGGCGTAATCTGCAGCCCTCCCCCTGGAAGTGGGGGTTAAAATGGGGTTACAATGAGTCTGTAATTGAGCGTCTGTAATTCAACTCAACAGGGTATTCATGTGGAAAGCGCCGGCACCTTCCCACACTCCAGAGTGTATTTACAGTATACAAGTAATCCGTTATCAAAAGCTCGAATGCTGCTTCCATCCGAGTCGAGGCTCTAGAGTCTCGGGGGTCGGGGGTCAGGGCTTTGGGAAGTGCTAACAATGGCGGCGTTTTATTTTGACAGTGGAAAGCGGCAAGTATGTATCTGACAGGATGATGTGGTCAGATTATGTGGACAGTGGAGAAAGAAGCCAGACTCTGGTGGAGAGCTAGGCAGCGTATTTCCCAGGAATGTAGGTCACAATAACCACATTAGGTCTGGGTGAAGCGGTAATTACAGCGGAGGAGAGTAGCGGTGACTGTTCAAATACCACACGGCACTTCACAAACACAAAAACCCCACCACCTGAGACGCAGGAATAACTCAGGCCACTTAATCACACGGTGAAGATGTATTTCATCAAGTCACTCATGCAGGGCGCAAAATAAAAACGAAAAATAAAATGTAGGTTTGTGTAACCGACCGTCATAAAAAAAATGACAGGCAATAAATACATCTGCTTTGGTTCACTAACCATTGATTTATACAGTTTGGGAGTACATTACTGCTTCTAACATCCTCAAAGAACTGTTTTCTTTAAGTATCCGGACATCTCCAGGATACTTGACGACACTTGATTTATCTGGAATCTAAGTACACATTAAAGTATTTGTTGCCAACTGTTTCTGGTTCTAGTTTATATTTAAAAAAACATTTGTTATTGGTGGTTAAATCACAAGAAAAATTCATCTGAAAACTTGTATGGAGTCAAATCAGTGCCAAAATGTGGTGATTTGTTTTAGAGTTTGATTTGTAACGGGTAACCATTGTCAAGTTGTCAAATTAGGAAATAAAATAGAAACATATTTATTATAAACTTAAGTTGCACATTTTAAGAAAAATAAGAAAATAAGCCATGAGAAATTCAAAAGTGGAAAATTGCATCTTCTATTTATTTTTCTGAGATTATTTTTTCACGTATAACTTAAAAAAATTTTTTACAAAGAATGCATTTTCCAGAAATATAGTTTTCTGTTTTTTGTAGTATTTAAAAAAAAACAGCTTTCTTGAAATCCCTTACCTTGAAATATTATCACTCCTCATAGCAATACTTTAAATGCGTATTTATTTTTGATATAGCCGCAACATAATGTTTTATCTTGGATCTGTTATTATTAATATTTTATAATTGTGTGCTTACTGGTTTTATTAATATGTTATTCTACTTATTTTATGTTGCCTTTTATCTGCACTGTCCCCTTTGCTGTAAGACTCAAAATGTCCCCCGCTGTGGCACGGAAAAAAGGATTTCTGATTTCAGAGCAATAAGTAAGTAAGTAATCGTAAAGTTACAAAGTATTGTTTTCACTCCAGTCTTTGAATTGAAAATAAGTTACAAAATAACTAATCGCCCTATTTAATAATAATAATAATAATAGATTACATTTGTATAGCGCATTTCAAGGGACCCAAGGCTGCTTTCCATGGGGAACAAACAAACAAACAAACAAAAGGGGCAAATAATAAAGTCAAATGTAATGTACTCACCATCATCATCATCGCTGGCCCCCACAGTGACGATGCTGGATCCGGGCGGCAGACTCTCGGAGACAGACGAGCTGTAAGAGCTCGTGTTGAATACGGGCGGGTTGTCATTCACATCCAGGATGTTGAAATACACCCTGACCGTGCTGGCCTGCCCCCCGCCGTCCCGAGCCTTTGCCGTCAGGATATAGAACCGCTGGGTCTCGTAGTCCAGCGGACGCGTCACGTTGAAGACTCCGGTCACCGGGTTCAGGCGGAAAGTCTCGTCTTCGTCGTCATCTTCCAGCGAGTAGGTGACCTCCCCGTTCACCCCTGAGTCAGAGTCGCTGGCCAGAATAGCCGCCACAATGGAGCCTGCGAGAGTTGTACCACAGAGGCGAGAAGTTACACTTTATTGAAGAAAATAATTTAATATATCGACAGGGGACTTTATTATTGCAACTGTTTTGCTTTTTCACTGAACTGAACCATTGATCGTTATTAAACTGATGGCCTTTAAACATGATGCAATAACAGCCATGATTAGGTGTTTTTTAGTATTACTGGTACATATATCGTAATTAAGTCCTCACTTGAACTCCTGTTGGATCTTCCAAACATACTTTCCTCTTTCTTGTGATTTAAGTGGTGCCAGGAAGTTGTCAGTATTATTGTAAATCCTGCTGGTCGCTGATAGATTTCCATATAAATCAAATATCAGTTAATGTCCCTTTGACCTAATAAACTCTTAATTTTACCCTCAAGGAAGATAAAGAGGATTTGGGAGAGCTACCACTGTCATATAAAACATTCGTATAAAACATTGTTCTTATAAACCAAGCTGCTCAGATGATTTGAGTTCTTGATGACCTTAACAGAGCTATCTAAGTTCACTCTAAGGACTTTTGCAGAAGACGAAAAATTGCCTGTCTACATTATTCGATTCTAGTTTGTTTGACTTACTAACAGGAGGCTTCTTTGAATGACACTCACCTGACGCCATGTCTTCTGGGATATCAAAAGAATACGTTGCGCGGGAGAACTTGGGCGTGTGGTCGTTGAGGTCCTTCACCGTGATGTTCAGCCTCATGTCGGACGACTGTTTCCCATCGTCAGCCCGAACCAGAAGGGAATACTCAGAGCGGCGTTCCCGATCCAGCTTCTTTGTGGCGATCAGGTCTCCGGACTCAGGGTCAATCCGAAAGCTGTCGTCCGCCCCGCTGATGATGGTGTACGTCACAAGAGCATTGGGACCCTGAGGTTAGGAAGACAAAGTACGATTATAGTTTGAAACTGCAAATAAAGTAACCTCGACTCGAGTCAATCTGCATATTTATTCTGCCTGTTTACGGCACCAAACCTCACATTTTGGAATCAACATTTGTGTTTACGCGGTCATTGTTTCGAATGGATTAGCTCATCGGAATCAAAAACCGAGACCAAATGTTAGGTCAATATTTGCTGAACTTTTTCCCAGGGTTTAGAGTGAAAAAAGGGGCCAGTAAGTTTGTTGCACTCTTCTGAACCCTGGCTGCAGAGAGGAAGAGCATAGTGATTATAGGTATCAAAGGAACTCTATCTGGAAGGAAATCACGTTAGCACAGATGTTAGCGTGTCATGTCTTCAGATCAGACCACCTTCTGTACTTCTCTAGCATGAATGAAACCCTTCATCAAGGAGACACTACATACATACAAGCGTGACAGGAGAGGAAAGAGAAAACGGATGAACAAACATGAAACCAACTCACAACTTTATGATTGTCTAATATTAAAAAGAGAACATCCTAATTGTAATTTATTTCCGCTTTATTCCGGGTGTTTGATGTGAAGGTGGGGATGCAACTGGTTGTTTGTTTTCTTCTTTGAAAAATACATGTATACAGTAGTTTGTATCATGTTGAACATTTTACGTAGGATATTCAAACCATCACCTACTATTTTCTGTATATTGTTATACAGAAACGAGTCAATTTCAATTATGAACACATACAATTGAAAAAAAACTCTGTTTCCACATAAAAATTGAAAATACTTGTGTCAATATATTTTTGAAAGAAGGTCATATATAGAAACATATATATTGGATTTCACAGTATTCTTAAAAACATTGTATTTGCACGGGACAGAGGCTGAGTGTTTTTTTATTTTTATTTTTTAAAATCTTTATTCAACCAGGTGAAAATCCCATCGAGATCAACGATCTCTTTTTCAACTGAGACCTGCAAAGTGTGTCAGTAAATTGGAAGATAACTTCACTTGCTTTCATAAAATATGACTTCTGGCAGTCAATGAGGCAGCACATTCTTGATATAATGGAGATGTTAGCAGAGCAGCCACTGTGCTTTTACTTGAAGCACATAATCTGTAATAACATGCTTCATCCAAATCAAAAAGAGGTCGGGTCGCACCAGCCAGAGAAATAAAAGCAGCGGTTGAATGGCGACGTTCTGGTGAGTCTTTGAACTTCTGTGAGCTATAGTGTTCCTCTATAAATGCAACTAATAGATCCCCTGTTCCCTCAGACAACTACAAGCGCCGTGACACATGTGATGGCTATAGCGAGAGGCTTTGGAATAGGAGAGCGGGACTGAATGGGATATGACAACTGAATGAATCTGACGACAGCGCTTGACATTTATATTTGTGCCAGGGACAATAAGAGATCAGACAACTGTCTCACTCTGTGTCTTCTGCCAAAAAGAAAAGGCAACATCAAAAAGCTACTGCTATTCAGTGCGATGGCGCTCTGGTTACAGCTGGCTAAGCTAAAAGAGACCCTTTCAGCCATGTCTGGTGTTTGTGTGATGCTTTTTGATCCTGCCAGGACAATGGGAAGCTTATATGGGGAGGTGCTGCATTAAGCTAATGCTTTATCTACATCGGCACATTTACTGCCTCGTAGACAATGGTGGTCACATAACAAGCTATATTTTACATTAACTGTATGCATGCAGCAATGTTGGACGGCAACATTAGCTGTCACTCAATTTAATCTCTAGCTCTAAGGCATGTAGTGGTAACACTCACCATGCAATTTACACAATCAACCTCTCGTTAACAATTGCACAGTTTTCTATGGAAAGACACTATTTTTAGCATATTAGCATGAAATTCAAGTTTGTCATGCTGTATTAAAGTCCCTGTCGTTGCGCTGCTAGTCACTAATTAGCCTCTTTGCACTTCTGACGCTAGCGCCTCCTTGTGTAAAGTGTTTCAATTAAATCTGTCAGCTTATTTTTATGATGTACACTGTAGACATCTAGATTGCTATAGAAAGAAAGGAAGATGTACTTTTATAAATCCTTGAGGGGAGATTCAATCTTTCACTCAGTGTATTTATTGTATACACACATAGGTCAAAATACACACACAAACCAATGCTTGGTAATGCTCAGAAGGTGAACTCAGGGTGTTTCTCAATCTCGAGGAAGGCTGCTCCAGAGCCACTATTTCAAGCATACTACGTCATCGAGTCCCGCCAAAGGACTGTTCCAATGTCCAGCATACTTGGAATTCTAACGAGGCCGGCGTACTTCGTAGCGAGAAATTTTGATTTGTGTGGACTCCGCGGTCTTAAAATCCCCACAATGCTTTGCGCACGGACCAATTTCCGAGTCTTTGGCGGAAATCGCGCTCCATTTAAGGCGGGGCCTCGCATATGACGCACACCTGTTAGCCTGTTCCACAATTCTTTGTTTTCCGAGGAAGGATTCTTGCCTCGCTTCTGAAGCAAGTGACTCGGAAGACATGTGCTACCAAGCAAGCGTCCTCGACACCCTCAGTCTGTATTTAGTCTGACTGGGACTTGAACTGGCGACCCCTTTGATTCCCAAATCAAGTCCCTGGACTGAGCTACAAAATATGACCCCAAATATACCAAAGCAGTACTTGTTGTCAGAAATGTTGTCTTATTGAAGGAAACCGGAATTGCCGGTTAATATAACTTTTGACTGCATTAGCAATCAGTGAACGTTCTACATGCTGGTAGATAAAAGGTGACAAAAAAGTTAGAAAAATAATGAATTTAGCAGTAGATATTTTTCATTATTAGACTTGATTTGATGATGTAACAGACCGGAATCAAGTTAAATTCTGTCTGTCTGTTTTTTTCCTCCTCCATGTTCAACAGACCTGGTGCATACTGTACATTTTAATGCGCCAACATGTCTAGACACGGAGTTCGCTCGTCAAAAACTTAAGTAGAAGTCAATATCGAAAGGCCCAGTTCATGCTGGCTCTTATCTCTTTCCCGAGGCTTGTTTTTACGACGGATAAAACCTCCGTCTCCTTGCCCCGGCCTCTCATTGCATTACCAGAGACCCGGTCAGACATCCAGGGCCAGTAAAAAAAAAAGGACGAGGAGGACGTTGCGAGGCACCGCTCATCTAAAGATCCTGCTGTCATCAATCAGTGCCTCCAGATCTGGCAATCCCATCAGCCACCTGGGCCGAAGTCCGGAAACCAACACCCGCAGTTTGCCAATTAATTTTCTGATAGGGTTCAAAGGCAGAGCAAAGTGAGGAGGGAGAGCAGGAGGTCCAGCTCGGCCACAGTCCAACACACACACTTGTACATGCATTAAAGGTCATCTATTATGCAAAATCCACTTCTTCATGTATCTTCTATATCAACATGTGTCCCCTCTTCTTCATGTCTCTCCTACATCAACATGTGTCCCCTCTTCTTCATGTCTCTTCTACATCAACATGTGTCCCCTCTGTGGAAAGAGACTCTGAAAGTTTCAGGAACAAAGATTCTCTCTCTTTTTGTCCTGATCCATTTCTATAAAAACCTGTCTGAAAATGAGCTGATCAGATGTTGGCCACTTTGTGATGTCATAACGATGTGTTGGCTTGTGTAACCATTAGCCAATCAGCAACCAAGGTAACCCCCCCCCCCCCCCTTATCACCTGAATCTCCTCCTAGAGCACCATTGAGTTCTTTGTAATAAATCTCTCTCAGAGGGGCGTGGGGAGGGGCTCCTTATTTTCATCTAAAGTAACAGACAGAGAATCAGCACTTTGGAAACAGG
>NW_011354945.1:0-7946 GCF_000735185.1 Notothenia coriiceps
AAAGTCAAGCTTAGTTACATGTGATGGTAGCTAGTTAGTGCTCTTACCTGTGTGCCTCCTCTGCAACCAGACTGTATTAAAACTCTAAGTACCAGTTCTATCTACTTTAAACAATTAAAAAGACAAAATCAACTAAATTTATTGAAATAACAATCTTCATTTTAGGTGCCTCTTCTTCTTTTAAATTAAACTTTCAGACGTGAGGTATTGAAATACAGTAATAGTATTGTTTATTTTAAAAAACTGAGCCACTCCTTACAGTTAACTTCATATTTCTTATTGTCTAAAGCATTTATCACACACATTTTCCCCTCTCATATTCACAGTGTGGATCAATTGAGACAGCGTGGTGTCCAGGGAGTTGCAGAGACTTTGGGAGAAACCTCAGTGTGACGGATGGCCTGTCTGTGGGTTTGGCTGGAGAGGAATGAGGTGGAGCGGTCTTTCTCTGGGAGGAGGACCAGGCCTGATGAAGAAACCACCTAACTACACCTGTGAGCCCATAATGGGCACCGCTGTCACAAACAAATGATGGTCCTGTTTGACTAACGGGACCAACACTATTCAGTGTGCAGATCTTTGTGTTCACAATAAAAGTGTAGTTTCTTAGTGAATGTCTTGAATTGGTTTTTAATCTCTTATCAGCTTTTCATTTTCTTCTTGCCCCTCGGAGACAACGGTGAGGCAGTTGTGTCCTTCAGGTATGTCCTTTCCTAACAGAAATGACAAGAAACATAAAACAGAATAAGTGTGTTATTCATGCGTTGGAGGGCTGTAGAAATAAATACAAAACTATTTGAATGTGTTTTTGAAATTCATCACTTGGTAATACAAAGTAGGGCTGCTCAATTAATCGTATTTTAATAGCAATTACGGCTTGCAACGATTACGAAAACAACGTAATCGAAATATAACGATAATTTTTTTATTATTATTATTAATTTTTTGTATTATTTTTTGTATTGGTTTTTCAGTGTAGTTATACTTAAAGTTAAGGTTAATCAACTGTTAAAACATACTGTTCAGATGTTTTTTCTCCAATAAATTGATGTTTTCAAAGTAAATCGTTTTTAATAATCGTGATATCAATTATTGACCCAAATAATGGAGATTATGATTTTTGCCATAATCGAGCAGCCCTAGTTAGCAAAACATCTTTAAGAGATGACATGAGCAACCCTACCAGCATTTGCCATGGTGGCCAAAACATTTTTATTTGGTCTTAAATTGTAGTTCAACATTTATTTCCAGCCTTTAAAGTTTAACTGAGTGGAATATGTTGAATATGTTTTACCAAAATGTTGGCTATATGTTGAGGAGTTTTCAGGTTGTGACAGTGCCCTGTAACATGTTTGTTGATCTTGTTTATTGGTATTTATTATTTTGATATTATTTATTTAAATGGAGATATGAATGCATAATTTATTTGATTTGATTTTTTATTGGTTTTTCAGTTGATTACCCTGAACGTATAATTCAACAATTAAAAAGTTCAAATTATTATTTGTATTTGTTTTAAAATACAATGGTTTTCAAAGTCAATGAATAATCGCATTTAATAATTGCAATTACAATTATTGACCCAAATAATCGAGATTATGATTTTTGCCATAATCGAGCAGCCCTACTACTCATAATCTCGATTATTTGGGTCAATAATTGTAATTGCAATTATTAAATGCGATTATTCATTGACTTTGAANGAAGAGCTCATTCAGCCAATCTTCTTTTTCTTTTAAAGCTGCACAACAGTGGAACTCAATCCCAGTAAAGATTAGAGAACAAAACACCTGCAGTTTATTTAAATCTAACTTAAAAACATGGTTAGTGGAAAGTCAGCTCTGTCAACACTGACACAATCTGCACTTTACAACGCTCTGTTTGTACATGTGCCTTGACCTGTTGCTATCTGTCTGCTTTGTGAATATGTATTTTTGTTTTGTTTTTATGTTTTTATATATGCTTTTATCATAATATAAGCATCTCCGTTGAATGTTGTTTTACTGATTGTATTTACCTGTTATTTGAAGTGAATTTTTGTTTTTAGTATGACTTTCAACATCTGTCCAGGGACTACAGACGAAAAATAGCCTGTTGGCTAACTCTGGCGCATTTACAGAAATGTCAATCAATGTGCACTGTCCCTGTCAAATAAATATATAAATAAATAAATAGGCAGTATGAGAAAAATAAAGAGCTTTTTGAACATTGAAGCATGGAAACATGTCACAGGAGAGGCACTAAATATGAGCATTATATCTCATCTTGAAATCCAGAGGACAGGTGATTAGAAATTCAGAATATATATTTAAAGTACCCCTTCAAAACCTGGATATCTTGATTTCATTCCTGTAGTGTACGTACAACATATCATTGAAACACCCAATCTTAGCAAAAGGAACATGCTCAAAACATTACAATTATCCAAATGATGTTATTTATGTTGGAAATGGGTTTTCTGACAACAGATGTGTGCAGTTTTCTTTAATGCAACAGTGCTGGAGTCTCTGTCACTCGGATTTATGGCAGAGGCTTTGAATGCAGGAAAGCTTTTGAAGCGGGACTCTTAATGGAAAAAAGGATCCTCTGCCTGAAACTCCAGCTCTTTCTGTTATTCCCTCCTGTCCCTCTCCTTTTTTCTTCTAGTCTCTGTACATTTACCAAGTAAAATCATAAAATCCCAGACAGAGAAAGAACTACAGTGTGTGTATGTTGGTGTGTTTGTGTGTTTGCATTTTGTGTGTGGTTGCCTGATGGACACCTTATCCTGCTGGTTGGAAAGATGTGAGAGTGGAAGCATATGCTTTCTGGCCTCTTTCACACACACATACACACAAGCTCTGTACCATAATTAATAATGAGAAAAAGATTAAATTGGACTTATGAGTAAGGCAGCGCCGTGTTTCCGGCCAAGGGTGTCTCTTAAAAATGCATCAACGTTCATTACATTGTGCTTAATGGGCTTCGAAGAAATGTGTCCCCCTTACCATTTTGGTCACGGCTTTGGAAAAGTGCTCATAATAGATACAAATGAAGTCATGAGGAAGGCTGGACACACAAACCAACACACACACACACACACACACACACACACACACACACACACACACACACACACACACACACACACACACACACACACACACACACTGCCTATGACTCTGCCAATTGGTATCTCATCCACGGTTTGATTAAAATTGGCCGCAGTTATGATTTGCAGGAAATAAGCTATAAGTTATGATTAAAAAATTATGGAGAACCTCATCCTCCAATTAGGACAGAGAATGTTTCCAATATCGGAATCTGGAAGTCCTTATGCGCTGATGTTCCAGACGTATGTGTTCGCTGCTCGGGGCCAGGGCCTGCAGGCCAATTGAGCCCGTTGTGCAATGGCAGAAAACTTCATGGAAGTCAACTTTTAATTATCAGAAAAAACTAACCGAATATTCCTTTATTTTACACCGGCAGCCACACAAATTCCAGTGGCTTTATTTTGTATTTGTAACACTTACTTAGCACATAAAATGGCTGCGTAAGCTTTAAAATCGATTCAAAATAAGTACAATGAGTCTATTGAAGTGGTCAATGATCCCATTGAACAGAACTATAATTATCTGGTTCTCCATCTGGTCACAGGGGCGTCCTGTGCCAGGAGTGGACCTCCTGTTTTCTGCCTCTGAGTGCGGCCAAACTTCTAAAATGAGGTTAAAGGAGCGGGCTTGGCACAGCTTAACATAAAGTCCTGTGCATTGTAGTTTTCAGCGGTAACCATGTTGGCCAAATATATCCGGTCGCAGAAACTCTTGCTGTAGTTTCCCCTGATTTGCTCTGATTATTTTTACATATTTTGTGATTTTCAAGCTGAGGTTTGGCATGTTGTGTAAGTACGAAGATTAATGCACGTGTCAAAGCTTTTTGTTCAAGTGTCTTCAGGGAAAAATCAAAAAAATGCTTTGGTTCGACCG
The DNA here is from genome assembly GCF_000735185.1 of Notothenia coriiceps. NCBI lineage: Eukaryota > Metazoa > Chordata > Actinopteri > Perciformes > Nototheniidae > Notothenia > Notothenia coriiceps. The sequence continues at coordinate 3,966 of NW_011354945.1, forward strand.
TGTTACCATTCCAATCTTTCTTACTTGTCAAAACGTAACACTTACCTCCCACAATGGAATGTGTATGTGAACATTTTGTTGACCAATGCTAGTAAGGATTTCTCTGATGTATTTCGCCAACTGCAGAACATTTTGTTTCCTGCTTCACTTTCTTATTGTTTTAAATTCTTTCATTCAATCCATATTTGTATTATTATAAATATATAAAATTGATTTTCAATGATTTGATCTCATGGCATAAACAGCTTATAAGGGACATACATTTACCCTGCATCTGGCAGTGTTTTTCTGTAGGATATATAAAAAAAAAATGTAAAGACCTGGGCCCTTTCTCATTTCTCTAACTCCCCTCCTCGACTCCCCTCCTCGACTCCTATCCTCGAGACTTAGTCCCGCCCACAGGAGATGCGAGCGGAGGAGCCGAGGAGGGGAACCGAGGAGAGAGGAGGGGAAGCAGCAGGCGGTTAGAGAAATGAGAACTCCTCTCCTCTGAGCGGTCATTTTAAAGAGACGTCCATTAATGATGACAGGAGGCACAGCAGCACTCTGTCTGATGGAAAGATGTGTTCATGACGACTTATATATTTACTTTTAATTCATTCACAGTGCGGTATAATGAGACAATAACAGGCTACAGATGCGGGGACACACACACACATATATATTTATATAAATATACAATTTCAGAATCAAACAGAGCACTCTCATAATAACGTAACACTCTCAGAGACTGGATATATCCCCCCCTCTGGTCGCTACAATGAGGAAAATAAATTACGGCCAAAAGTTTTATTTACAAGTAAGTAAGCAGAGGACACCAAACCAACTGAGAACTGTCTGTCCGCTGCATCTACGCACACACTGTACCACACACACCTACACACTGTACCACACACACGCTCCTACAGCTCCTAAAACAGGCTACAGCCGTTGTGTATTTTATTATGTGAAGCACTAAATGGTTTTAGAAAAATATCGACTCCTTGTTTGTAGATATCTACTAAACTAAAGCAAATAAAGAGAGTAGGCCTGTTATACTGAGTGATATATATTATACACACTGCTCTGCTTTCTGCACGGACCTCAAAGCTGTTCTCACTGTAAACATCGCATCGCGATGAGAGCAGTTAATAAAATAATATCCAGGGGATGCATGCAGAGCTGTCATTGGCTGATATAAGTCCGGCCGTGCGTCACAACTCTTTGAAACATCTCTGTACCCGGAAATGCATCCACGAAGGAGCCGTGGAGGACCGTGGAGGACCCATCAGTGTATCCTCGGTTATAGCTCCTCCAGAGAGCCTCCTCGACGCTCGATCCTCGGTCCTCGAAGTGCATTTAGAGAAATGAGATGTCCTTCAACATGGCGTGCTGAAATTAATTTCCGGGTCACTACCAGAGGACCGAGGAGTCGAGGAGGGGGATTTGATTAAATGAGAAATGGCCAATGTATGTGATGGATAAGAATTATAAGAAAATAACCTCAATTTAAAAAAACACTGACAACTAATCTCAGTATTTTTAGATACGTATGCATAACAATAGCAGGCAAGAAATTATTTCAAAAATAAAAGCGGCCTTCCAATGTAAGCAAGCGGCAAAGTCTGGGGCAGAGCCGGGAGGCCAATAAGGATGTGCCTCAAAGTGCCAATAGGGGATGACTGCAGAAAGGAGCAATTTCCATAGACCCCCATGTTAAAATGCCCAACTTTACAGCAGTAATAAACATGTTTCTACCCCTGGATGCAATAACAATTATTCTGGATATAGTTCGATTCCACCTTCATGACTATGAATTGGTGAGTGAATTGTTTTATAACACAACCCTTTTAGTTATATTAGGTCTTAACGTTTTTGCATAAATTAGGGCGTATTCACCTTGAGTGACAGGTCTCTGCAGTGACTGCTGCTTCTAGCTTTCTGTCTCTCTGCTAGTAGCTCCGTTAGCTCAGTAAGCTCCAGGATGCTACAGGGGCTCAGCTGCGAGGCTGATAAGGGGAACACAACTTGAACTCGGACGTGTTTGTTGTGTTGGTGCCTGGTGGAGTATTCTTCATTTAAATATCGGACTTATCTTATGGCTCTGCGGTTCAAAACAGACCTTCCCTGAATGCAGTTTCATTGGTAAGTGAAATTCAAGCACTTTATTTCTTACTGGTCTTTTTATTCAGCTAACAAGCGAGAGGAAGCTACATCTGTGCTAACAATGCTATCCGTAGCATACAAGTTAAAACATATTAGAGAAGTGTAAAACATTAAGAAGGATTATACTATACTATACAGCTTCTGTGTGAGGTTGGTAAAATAAAGTCATCCTCGTACATTAGTTAGTTTGCTAGTTAGGTAACTGTATGCATTGATATTGTTGATTTAAATGTGCTATGCTCGACGATGCAGACAGCTAGTGTCACAGTGGTGTTGAAAACTAGCGTACTGTATATGAGATTAACCTCACTATAAGATCTGTGTATCTGAAAAATATGAATCTCACATTTCCAGATGGTTCCAAAAATAACGTTAACGTAGATATTGCAATATGGTTTGTTGAGCTGGAGTTGATTATTGAAGCTTACTGGTTAACGTTACCATCATAATACATTACATTACATGTCATTTGTTAGACGCTTTTATCCAAAGCGACTTACATACAGTCAGTACTGTGGACAATCCCCACAGGAGCAATTTGGGGTGAAGTGTCTCAGGGGCACAATGACATGCTGACTGCAGTGGGACTCAAACCTGCTATCCCCTGATTCGAAGTCCAGCACACAATGTAATATTATTACCAATACTTACTAAGCATTTTATTATTATTACACTGGAGAAACTGACTTATTGTGGCAGCAGAACGTGAACATGTAACTTAATACCTGCATTTAAGGAGGAACAATTGCGTAGTCAATGCTTTAGGGACAAGGAAATGATTTGTTTAAATATGAAATATGACATTATGTGCTTCTGTGACAATTAAGCTTATTCATTGCATTACATGTGTTAAAGATGTTTGTCTTTTACCCTTACGTGTGTGTTACAAATGAATGTGAATATGGCATAGGACATATCGTTTATTTGACTGTCTCATGAAAAACTATTCCAAAGTAACAGTAAAATAAAAAGGAACCCGACTAGACAATAATACACAATCCAACTGATAAGATACAGTAAGGGCTTTGATATCAAGCACTTTTTTTTAAGGATAATCAAAAAGATTAGGACATGACGTTTGCATGTAAACAAGTCTGTGACCAACACATTGTTACTTTACTATCTGTTTGTTTAAAGTTTCCAGGTGATTCAGTCAGAACAGAGGATGCTGAACACGAGAGACAGACCGAGATTCCTGACATCAGTGAACTTCAGCATGGACTCAAAGGTACCTTTCATAGTGTACAAATAATCGAGAAACATTCTGGTTTAAATAGATAAAGTAACAACTATAATACACTGATATACATTCCATTAAACATGACTAAATACTGACATCAGGGAAGTTGACTGTTCCTTCCTTGCAAAAAGTTACATTTAGACTTTACCAAGCAACAAGCAACATGATTTTTTTGTCAGGTTTCACATGTCAATGTATTTAAGGCAATTATTATTTTACTTTGTGAAAATTACTACCATTTGTCTCTACATATTGTCTGTAAAAACGTGGTAAAAGTGGTTCTTCCAGTGAGACAACCAAACGATTCTACATTTACACTAAGTTCTGATAACAGTTGAATATTATTTTAAAAATAACATATATTTTAATGTTGATTAACTGCAAACTGTTCATTCATAATCTGATTATCTTTGTAGTACAAAGTGATGAATTTAAAAAAACACATTCAAATAATTTTGTATTTCTACAGCCCTCTAACCGTAACGCACCTCTTTCATAAATAACACACTTACTCTGCAATAATGTCATATGTTTTATGTTTCTTGTCATTTCTGTTAGGAAAGGACATACCTGAAGGACACAACTGCCTCACCGTT
>NW_011354946.1:0-3757 GCF_000735185.1 Notothenia coriiceps
TTAAATCTCAACACATTTCCCTAAAGGTTCATATAAAACTAAACAGCATTAGTAGTTCTGTTATAAAAACAAATATTGAAGACAATAAATGTTTATAATAATAATTGCAAATTATATTTATTGCTACGGTTAAAAGAGGCTGGATGATATTGTAACATTCCCAAAATGTTTCTGCATCTGAAAGTTGTTTTGTGTGCTGTTCTGTGTTTATTGGAAACACCTGGACTCTGATTGGACAATACATTGATAATAGAGGCATACTGCAAATACCAAAGGCATATTATCTTGGGCAAAATATATATACATTTGTCTTTTATCTAGACAGTCTATCATCACCACAAAATCTACTCTTAATGCTAGCTACATCTATTCACCATGTTAAATGATTATCAATACCTATATCATATTTAGCTTCTTTTTGTTGTATTTTGTTTCGTCATTACAGACCTTCGGGGTGATTTTGTGTTTCTTAAGTTATTTTTTACAAATTGTATTGCACCAATAATTCCTGTGTATCATTAGGAATTGTTCATAAACTCTATTTGAAAAGTGTCTTGGAAAAATTTGTTTGTGTAACACTCTTCATGGTTAGGAAGTATTTTCTGCATATTTAATAATGTATTTATCTACATTGCCCATTGTCTGGGCCCCTATCTCAAGCTTCCAACAGCTTATTGGGTTTCCCATTTCTCCATTATGTCTTACGATTGATCTTATATTTGGATTTAAACTTGTGTATAAATACAATTAAATGAAGGAATATTTAATTTTTCTGTTGTGAGGGAAAGGTTGGTTCAGTAAATGAAATTAGACATGTGTTTTATTAAGAAATGGTGCAGCGGAAACACATTATAAAATGGCTTTTAAAAACATTTATTAAAAAGCAAAGAGAATAAAATAAAGATAAAATAAACTAAAATAGAATAATATATGAATGAACTACATAAATAAAAGTTACAGTGCAAGATATGAATAGTTCAATTAAAAGCTGTTGCAAAAAAAAAATCTTCAGCCTCGATTTAAAATTAGTAAGAGTTGCAGCAGACCTGCAGGATTCTGGGAGTTTGTTCCAGATGTTTGGAGCATAGTAACTTAATGCTTGTAAGAGCAATTTTGGTGTGAGTTCATGTTTGTGTTTTGGGCTGTCACAATTTAGTGTTATTCGCTGTGTGTGCCTTAGGGTGTTGCTGTCCGAGTCCCTATGGCACAGGTATTTAAGGTTGGTTTTGTCACCTGATTGGGTGTGTCTGACCCCGGCAGGGCACATTCTTTTGCTTATGTTATTTGCTCCATGTGGTGGATATCCCACGCTCTCTGAATCCAGCAGTTATAGGTGGGCATTTCTGTTTTCAACCATTTAATGGTGATGCACTTCAGGGCCGCTGTCAATACAATTCTTAATAGATATGTCTTAGAACTCCCTTCTAGAGCTTGTGCAGAAATCAGCACCAAAGTAGTTGCACAGATTCAAGCCTTCACTCCTGAGTATATGGTAAGAACCGCTCTTTGAATGATGTTTAAGACAATTAAAAAAAGGACATACATCAGATCTAGTATCATAATTTAAGTAATGAATACCGGTACTTTTCTTTTTTAGCTTGGGTTAGCCACCCCTCTGACTATCAAAGCCATCCACACTTCCCTAAAGAGCCCCGAGGGAGAGAACGGTGGGGCGTCACATTGAGCCCCACCGTTCTGTCCGGAGGCTGCTGTATCACTCTAAGTATCAATGACGTTAGATGGTCTTCTGCTGTGTTTAATTTTTTAGGTTCCAACTTATGGGGGCTCATAACTAAGTAGCCTCAGCTTTGTATTTATGTGTGCATTATGAGACAAAAGATCGACTCCATATATGTCTTGATAACCACCAATAAAGCATGTTATGGCAGTGTGTAACCCTTCTAATCAATGTATATCTCTTTTATTTATCAGGCAATGTCAACTTCTCTTGGATTCACCAGTCTTCTCGACGGTGGGCTAAACTACTGCAACCTCTACAACCTGCTGTCAGGCGAGTTCAGGATCACACATGAAGTGTCTCCTCCACGCATGCTTTTCCTTTTTATTCCAAACAGACACCTTTTTGGATGATCATATGCTTCTACCTTGCATTATTCAAAGCTAAACCTTGAACATTGATTGTGTGATTGTCACTAAGTATTGAGCATAAGTGTCGAATTATCTATTACAATCATTTTGTGCTTGTGTGTCTTGATTCTAGCGAGCGGGCTCATGACTTCATGGAGATGACCAATGAATGGGCTTGCCTGGGCTACGGAGTCGCCACCTGCAAAGCCTAAGAAGCTGCACAATTGAAACTGTTTCACTACATGATGTGTTTGAATTTGACATGTATTATTTTCTCCTTAGGACGACTAATGTACGCCTCCTCGAGAAAATCTAAATAAATGGTTTTGATTGTAATACGTTTTTTGAAAATGTCTATTTTTACCAGACAGTTTTAGACAGATCATTAAAAGGAAATCAAATCAAAGTTTATTTATATAGCCCAATATCACATAACACGTCTGTCGCAGTGGACTTTACATATGAAAATAGCAACATTGTAAACAATAAAATTACAGGAAAATGATTAATAGACAAGGCAGAGTGTAAAATACAAATAGAAATAAAACGAATTAAGATTAAACAAAACACTATCAAAAATACATACATGATATAGTTGTTCATCATTGGCGTAACAATACAAATGTATCGGATAATTTCTTATTATATTGCCCAATGGTAACATATACAAGGAAAACATAATCGGTCCAAGGACAGAACCTTGCGGCACTCCATGTTATACTGTGTTTTTTTTATAGAGAATTAATTGTGAGCATAATCAAACTGAAACTGTTCTGATAGATATGACCTAAACCAGTTTAGTGCAGTACCCTTTATTCCAATTAACATGGAAATACTCCTGAGTGAAGATACTTGTTTACTATATGAAGGAGATCTGAGGCCATGCAATGAAAAACATTTTTGAAAAAGCCTGTTGGTATAATGTGTCAAGGCAGCAGGAGATGGATTTCAGATGTTGTATAATGTCCTCTAGGTCTTTATCATTGATCAGATGGGATTGTGTGTCTTTGAATTTATTTTAAGTGGACCCAGGGACAACACATTTCCTGTACCTGAGGCACTTACTGCTTGTTTGATTTTCTGAATGTTGTCAGTGAATAAGGAGGCAATTTTAGTGCAGGCTCTGGTTGATAGAAGTTCAGAGTTTTGTTTTTGGCAAAATGTCAGAAATGAAAAACTGTTGTGCATTTTTCAATTCCAAATTATAAAAGCCAAGCCTCTCTTTATAGATGTCAAAATGAACCTGGAATTTGTTTTTTGCCCCCTGCGTTAAGCTCACATATTAGTGAATATATAATATGTCTTCTTCCAGACTATTTGAAGGCAGAAATCCAAAATTAACATTGATGTGGTTATTTTAATAATTTTGTAGAATCTGCAGAATTATCCCACATTTACAAAAAGTTATCTTTAGCTAATGCTGAATTTGCATCAAATTTCAGAAAGTGTGTAATAATAACACCAAATATTTATTATATACAAATGAATAGGCTTAGCCGTTCAGAAAAAAATTAAAACCAATGAATGAAAAATGAAAAGAAAACGTGATACGTTAAAGTAACTTTATTGTATGATGATTGACTCTGCAGCTTCTGTTGTTGATGGAGCTTCAGGAGACAGTATTCCTCTGATCCTGAGTCAGCACACATGGACAGCTTCCTCTGTAACA
>NW_011354946.1:3802-18889 GCF_000735185.1 Notothenia coriiceps
TTAGTTAAAATAACCATATACTGTGTCTTAGGCCAAGCCACTACAGGCCAAAAAACAATAATTTGTTTAAAATACGTCTGGGGAAATTTTAAGAGTTGGGGGGTATTTTTGCTTCCTCTTCAGACTGAGTTGGTGGGAATCCCAAAATTCACATTAATAGGTTTTTTTTTTTGTTTAACAAAAATTATTTTTCGCTGGCAGATCAGGTATTCTCATCTGTGACAAACTTCTCTTAAAAAAACTAAAAAGTAGTGCAAAGATCATACATAATGGTCAGCTCGCAGATTTAGAAAAAATATTATAAAACCTGCATCTCCCAGTGCAGATGGGAAGGATGAGCGGCCTTCATAATAATATTAGCAAGAATCCTTTAATCAAACAATGCATTTTAACATGAAATATGAGGCAGATATCACCCTTTGGCCATTGCTCCCTACTCAGAGTCGGCCCAGCCAGGCAGACAGCAGCAAGGCAGAAAGCGAGAAGCGGAGAACCTGAAGACAGAAACATCCTGCAAGGACACAACAAACATTTCGCGTTCACTCGAGCCCCACAGACATCACACACAGACGGAATATACACATCCTGAAACAAAAGTGCACAATGAACTTCACCTTGGATCTTGGTGTGGAGTAGTGCAGAGGAGGTCTCTTCATCCAAGCTTTTTTATTTATACGTTCAGCTGTGTCTGTCAGCCCAAATAATGGATAATCGTGGAGTCACATAAAGTCCAAGTCCGAACGAAGAAAATCAGCTTTAAACTCACAGGCTTATCTGCAAATGTTACAGTATGTTCCATACATATGCCAGTGGGATAAATGAACAGCTGGTCAACAATTCAGTTGTCAGCTTTAATATATTGTATGAAATGAGAGATGTGTCTACGAAATGAAATAACTGCGCAATTACAACATATTTTACATTAAACGTACATTTTTTTCCATTGCAGACTGATCGTTAATTACTCTCAACAACACCATTTCCCTAAAGGTTCATAATAAAGACTAAAACAGCATAGTAGTTTCTGTTATAAAACAAATATTTGAAGAACAATAATGTTTATAATAAAAATTGAAATTATATTTACTGCTACGGTTAAAAGAGGCTGGATGATATTGTAACCTATTCCCAAAATGTTTCTGCATCTGAAAGTTGTTTTGTGTGCTGTTCTGTGTTTATTGGACACACCTGGACTCTGATTGGACAATGCATTGATAATAGAGGCCTAAACTCTATTTGAAAAGTGTCTTGGAAAAATTAGTTTGTGTAACACTCTTCATGGTTAGGAAGTATTTTCTGCATATTTAATAATGTATTTATCTACATTGCCCATTGTCTGGGCCCCTATCTCAAGCTTCCAATAGCTTATTGGGTTTCCCATTTCTCCATTATGTCTTATGATTGATCTTATATTTGGATTTAAACTTGTGTATGAATAAATAAATACAATTAAATGAAGGGATATTTAATTTTTCTGTATTATTAAGTATTTAACGTTTGTTTTGTCACCTGATTGGGTCTGTTTGACCCCGGAAGGGCACATTTTTTTGCATGTTATTTTTTTGCTTATGTTATTTGCTCCATGTTGTGGATATCCCACGCTCTCTGAATCCAGCAGTTATAGGTGGGCGTTTCTGTTTTCAACCATTTAATGGTGAAGTACTTCAGGGCCGCTGTCGATACAATTCTTAATAGATATGTCTCCCTTCTAGACCCTCAGGTAAAACTCCTAGTAGAGCCACAATCAGACTTAGAGCTAGATATAACTAAATTCAAAAATACACATGTTCTCATGTAACTTCCTGTATGTAATATGTAATTTTATTTTTTAAATAATGTTTTGGATTCTCATAGGTTGTTCCAGTACAATAGAGACGACTAATATGTTGAAACTCTCTTAACTTTGAAAGATTGCATTTAAAAACCCTCAAAAGCAGCGCCTCTGTTCAGAAACTGTCACCTTTATCATGTGCAATACCAATCACACTGTAAATGCTGCCATTATCTGAAAAGAAGTTACAATGAACACAGCTGATATTTAGGTTTAAAAAGAACCACATTATGTCCAGAATAGTGAACTGACCCCTTAATGTTAAAAAGACAAATTATGACTTTATTTCTTAATGTTAACTGATTTGAAATGTATTGAATGTGTTAAATGTTATATATTTTGTAATACAATGTGCATATGTTTGTTACGTGTCAAAGTAAGAGGCATTGTATCTAGTAATTTGGGACAAAGAGCACAAGACCCACAAGGTATGCCATTAACAAAATCTATGTCATGGTGCATAACAAGCCCGATTTTTTGTATAAATTAGCTGGCAAGGGGACCAGTCAGCATCCAGCTCTCTCAGAAACACCACTGCTCTCCAGGAAAAAAACCTGCTCCATATCAACATGAGGACTCTGGCTGCTGGCCTCTGCTGTCTTTGCAGGACTCTTTGTCTCTCTGGCTGCCGTCCCTGTCCCTGTTCCTACTACCGCTCCTTATCATGCCTTCTGCATAACAATTTGGTGAGTTGGGATCGCTGATCTGGTTCTTGTAGTTTTTTGGTTTCAAGCATGAATGTGTTAAAACTGTTGCTTCTTACTAGAAATCAGCAGTCAGCACCAAACTAGTTGCACAGATTCAAGCCTTCACTCCTGAGTATATGGTAAGAACCGCTCTTTGAATGATGTTTAAGACAATTTAAAAAAGGACATACATCAGATGTAGTATCATAATTTAAGTAATAAATACTTTTCTTTTTTAGCTTGGGTTAAACCACCCCTCTGACTATCAAAGCCAACCACACTTCCCTAAAGAACCCCAAGGGAGAGAACTTCGGCTTCACATTGAGCCCCACGTGCTGACCGGTAGCTGCTGTGTCACTGTAAGTATCAATGACGTTAGATGGTCTTCAGCTGTGTTTAATTTTTTAGGTTCCAACTTATGGGGCCTCATAACTAAGTAGCCTGATACTGTTGTCAGTACTAATTGGACTACTTAGGAGGGGAGTTTGACAAAGGATTACTCAAAAAGTACACAGTAAAAGTACTTCATTGTACTTGTGGTAGTAGTCCAAGAAGTACTGAGTCCAACAGTATCAATTTCACTAAGAACTTATTGCAAAAAATCATTTTATCTCTCATCAAAGATAGCAGAAAAAATACATTATTGTACTCAGGGGTGGAGTTTGACAGGGGATTGCTCAAAAAGTACACAGTAAAAGTACTTGGTTGTACTTGTGGTAGTAGCCCAAGTAGTACTGAGCCAACAGTACCAATTTTATTAAGAACTTATTGCAAGTAATTATGTTATCTCTCATCAAAGATAGCAGAATACATTAATTAGTGTACTCAGGACAGGATTTTAAACGAGTTGATGAGAGATAACATAATTACTTGCAATAAGTTCTTAATAAAATTGGTNATAAAAATATGTTTTACCATAAATTCTTAATACAGTTGGTACTGTTGGACTCAGTACTGGTTGGATTACTACCACAAATACAATTAAGTACTTTTACTGTGTCCCTCCTGAATACAATAATTCATGTATTTGCTATATTTGATGAGGGATAAAATGATTTTTAGCCNTAAAAGTACGTAATTGTATTTGTGGTAGTAGTCTAACAAGTACTGAGTCCAACAGTACCAATTGTATTAAGAACTTATGGCTAAAAATCATTTTATCCCTCATCAAATATAGCAAATACATGAATTATTGTATTCAGGAGGGACACAGTAAAAGTACTTAATTGTATTTGTGGTAGTAGTCCAACAAGTACTGAGTCCAACAGTACCAACTGTATTAAGAATTTATGGTAAAACATATTTTTATCAAAAATAACTGTTGGGTTTATTCTCATCGAAATGCCCTTGCTAGTTCTAAACATGTGTTCCTCTTTCCAACCAACCTATGCAAAAATTGAGTGATGAGTACATTCAGGAGTTAGGTGAATTACTATCTTTTGAATAGAGTTGTGATAATTGCACTCACAGTTGAGACAATGTTAAGACTGTTTTAAAAACATGAGTCAAAGTGAGAAAAAGTGTAATATATAAAACATAAAAGAATAAAGATAGTCTTTTGACTTTTTCTTTATCACCTTTTAGTCACACAGTTTATGTCATAAAAGCTCATCTGCAGCCTGTAAGATCCATGGCATGAGTATTGCCTAAATCGACAACATTTAATATATAACACTGTAAACAACACACAGAAACCCACATACAAAACAGGGAATTATCTTTTGAATTGAGGCATGAGGGAGTCTCACCGTTACAAGACCAATAGCTAACTTTCTTAATCTGATGTGATACATTTAATCCGCCTAATGTAACAAGCCTTTTATATTGGATATATTTTGAAATGTAGCCACTTGCTCAGTCACAAGCTCTCACACTCTTCAGAGCGAGCAACCAGCATACTTTAACTTGCCACTTTGAAGAAACTCACCTCATTGCAACCATGAGGGCTCTGGTTGTGCTGGCATCTACTCTGATCCCAGGAGTTTATCCTTCAAACCACCGTCCTGTTTTTTTAAGTCTCACACCAATATCCTGTCTTTCACATATCTTCAATAAATCAGGAGAAAAAGCGCACATCAACTAAAGTGTGCTTCTTTGCCACAGGCTCAGTCTTCTTCTCTTGCATTAACCAGCCATCTTGATGTTGGCCTCAACTACTGCAACCTCAACAACCTGCTGACAGGTGAGTGACCTTTCTTAATAGGAATTAATTATCTTGTCATGGATGCTGTTACTCTGCAAAGTATCTTATAATCACTCCATTTTAACCTTTTGGAGTGACTTTTTATTCTGTTAATGAAGATACTTTCTTTCCTCTTTGTGGATGCACTGCTTGTGCAAATGCAAACACATGTTATACATAAATGTGGGATGATTTGATTTCTATTCTATTGATATTTCTATTTACGTAAACAAATCTTTTGATTTCAGCAAGTGGCCTCAACTTAGCGCCGGGCTTCAGGGAGATGACCAGTGAATGGGCTTGCCTTGGCTATGGATTTGCCGCCTGCACCACTTAAACAAGCTGCCAGTTGTATATTTGTAGCTTGGTTGTGTAGCATTATTACAAACTTATTATGTACCTTTGTATTTCTATCCAGGGGGTCATACTGTAATAACGGCCTCTGCACATCTGTGTCATTTGTTTGTTCATTGTTATGTAACATACAATTCATGGCAAAATGAAACAAATAAAGACAATAAGTGAGATATTTATAAATGCATTTGTGCAGGTCTGTAAGTATGACGTGTTCTGTGTTCTGCATGTTCAGTGGATAAATATCTTTCTGCCATCTGCATCATCAGATTATGAATTCACACACATTTTAACCAGCTTTTATATTCTGTGTAATCATTATATTCTGCACGATGGTCATTCACAAGTCTTATGACTATTCTTAGTTTCTTTATGGTAAAGGGAGATCACAGGATCAGGAGGCTTGACAGTCAGAAGAAGACACCACGGGATGGCTTACATGAAATAAATATACTGTAATGCAGACTAAAGAAAACATGTGACTTGTGACATTCACTGACACAAAATATTCCGCTTCAATCAGACCAGAAAATCACAACAAACATGAAGCCTGGTCAGCTGGAAATAAAAATCTATTGATGTGTTAAACTTACCCAGAAATAAAACTATAGTTAAAGACCTGGGCCTGAAAGCCCACAAACAAACACATGACTAATTGCTAATAAGCATGTCCAATGTTGTTAACTAGCACATTAGTCCACTCCCACCTTCACGCACACGCACTACCAGCAGAGTCACAGGTAAAGTTCCTCTCACTGATCAAATAACATGAGGAACGCAGTGAATATACGTTTTTCTAAATCAATAAACAAGTAGACATAACATGGTTTGTCTCTCTCTAAACATTAAATAGCATTAAAAACGTGTAACGTGCAAATCCACAGCATATTTTACAATGTTACATAAATTCCTTCACAAATCCTCTATACATATAAATGACCTTATATATAATATTTTATGTCACATAGTTATACTGAAAATAGAGTGCATCTAAAAAAGAAGAAATGTAGCAGAATAATACATTAATATTTAACATCACCTAATGGTGTCAAAGTAATACATTTGTGTTTTATCTATTACAGGTTTTTTCCACCAAAGTATGTCATTTTGTTTATTTCCAGATTGTGTTAGTTACACAGCTTTTAAACCCACATTAAATGTGTTTCTGAAAGTTAGGACATGATATAATATAATATCAAGACTATTATAATGGACAATCAGGATTGTTATAAGAAAACGCACAAAAGATTGAATGTATTGTCATTCTACATTCTGTCTTTAAGATAATCAAATAAGATATAATTTGTCATAAACCGGTGATCAACTTCACTTGGAGGCAGCGAGCTAAATGAGGGCAGGAAGTCATGCAGGACAACAAATAAAATGAGGCACAAATAATTGTTTTAGTGTTTAAAGGTCTTGTGGACAGCGTGACAACAGCAGGGTTTGTGCAATTACACTTCACAGTCATTCGCATAGCGTTCATTTGTCTAATCCTGATTGACTGTGTCTAAATAGGAGGAAGGAAACAGGACAGACTCAACAACTACAATCACATCAGCAGAAGAAGACAAAGGGAGGTTTATAAACGTATATAACATTCATCTTCATTTTTTTTCTCTCCTTCTATGAAATCAATGTGTCAATCACATTGTATTTCTCTACCATAGCCTAAACTTTACCCTTACTCATCTGGCATAAAAAAGGTGTTGGTTGCTTGCTGACTTAAATCTAGTTTTACTTGCTAAATAAAAAGCACTAGGAAATGGTATGCCCAATAAGAGTTCTCATCACATTTTCTACCACAAACTTTCGGCTCAAAGTTCAACATTTAGTCAAAGAGTAAAGTTTCCTGTCTGCAAGGCTTGTAGTTTGAATATCAACGTTCTTTGACTTATTAAATAATAGCATCCTGTGTGACTAATTTCCTCGACGAGCACATCAAAGGTGCACAATATTAACTGCTTCAGAAAATAGAAAGCCAAAATTCAGGCACATCCACACTGAGCAAAGGTGAACGTGTCTTTTATAGTTTAGGGTATCAAAGTTTAGGAAATGTTGATTTCAACCCAAACGTGGGCTTTTTCAGGGCGTGTCTGAAATGAGGAACGTTTTGCTTCCTTATATAGTGTCTACGAGACTTAATACACCAGTATATCACACAATACAAATATTTATTTCATGATAAATATTCTGTAGCTCATGTAGGAAATAAGCTGCTTTAAGAAAAATAAAAGAAGAAAATAAAATCAGCAAATACTGGGACCAGTTAACAACAAATGAGTTTCCTCATTAAGACCTGTTTTTATTGATTATGTACGTTCACTTGTTTGCAGACAGATGATTGAGTGTAATTTTAATCCTAAAGTTGTCATTAAGTAAACAAATATTGTTGATATTTATTATTCGAATATGGTCTCCCTATGAGGTCTGCTCCATGTTTTTATATTATTACATCCAATGTGCCACACAAACAATCGTCTTCAACACAGAAGTACAATAATGGAATTTATTCAGAACACAATGAAAAGTTCCTGTGCTATATAGAAAGAAAAACAACGTTTTGTCTTTCAAAATGTAGCTTTTATTTAGCAAATCCACGTATATCCTGTATAACGGGACGGAAACTTCAGCCATGACACAAAATGCACATTTCAGATTCTGCAATCATTTGCAGGGAGAAAGTGCAACTCCAAGGCAGAGCCATTCGTTAGTGAACTCCATGAATCCTGGAGCTTTGGTGAGTCCACTTCCTGTAACAGCAAGAAAATATCTTGAACTATAACCGTTAAAAAACACAGATAGGGAAATGTCAGGACTGTATGCTGACCCAATTATGCAAGAGTAGGCCTATTGGTCACATTTAGACTAAAATTGATTTGAATTTATTTCAAAAATAATCTCAGTTATAATATCACTTGTGTGTGAAAACCACCTACCTTGAATAACATTGTGGAGGTTACAGTAGTTGGTGCCGTTATCAAACAGGCTGAACCAGAACGCGGATATGGATGAACCCTGACCAGCAAACAAATAATAAACATGACCGTTACATTTGTTAGGAGGTTTATTTAAAAAAGCTACTAATTAAGATTTAGTATTTAGTTAAAAAGTATCTGTCTCACCTCGACGTGGCAGCCCATGCTCATCGCCGTGGGGATCATGGTGAAGTTAACACTCTCGACCTGGCCGACTGCAGAGGTGTGGTTGGCCTGAATTAGGTCTGGAGTCAATGAGCTCAGCTGGATTAGAAACATAAAAATAAGTTATTGCAGTTCTTTAATAATTATGACATAGTTCATTCATGTACCAGCCTTCAAAATAAACCTGTGAAACTACATGTATCGTCAAGTTTCTCACCTTGTAAGAGCCCATGGCTTTAATCTGAGTCACGAGGGCCATGTTAACTTGATCACATGGCACTGCAAGCAACCTGGGAACAAAGGAGTGTCAAATATGTCAATTTCTTAACCGACTATCTGTATATTTATTTGCTTATACACTTTTTGGGCTTTTATTGTCATATTTTACATTATAGCTTACTGTAGATCCCCTGCATGAACACACAGTCTGCATAAACCATCAAATAAGGAAACACATCTTACTAATACTTGATCACAAATAGATGAAGTCTTACCAGACAATTCTGCAAAAGGCGTGTGTCATTTCAGTTGGTCCGCCATTTATGACGACGCACATTCCCAAAAAGAGAGCGCAGGCCACAACCAAAGTCCTCACAGCCATGTTGAAGTTTGTTTCTCGTGCCAGAGTTCTCCCAGACTGTGTGAACGTTTCTGCTTCAGGTTTATATAGAAGACTGCATGAAAAGGAACAACTGGCAGACCATTGGCTTGTCATGTGGACCCGTGGAAAAGTGATTCGCATGACACTTCAGATGGACTGCATGGCACCTTTCACGCCAGCAAGGTTGGATTCGACAGCCTGGATTCAGCAGTGACTCTGCCAACTAAGAAAATAACCAATTGAACTCGGTACTTTCTGAAACATATACCAATAAATGACAGGTTTTCTTCTTATTCATTTGTTCGACTATGCTCAAATTGGAGTTTATTCTTAAAAGTATCAATCTTTTCGTTTTTAAGACCAACCACTGCTCAAGATGAGACTGATGTTTACATTTTGGACCAAATAAAAAAGGATATTTCAATGTTGCTGATTCACAGCTGCTAAGAACTATTAATCAACTCATTGTTTGGTTGATGAAATGTCACAAATGAGTAAACATTCTAAAAATATATTTAATTTACCCAAGAGCCAAAGATCAAATGTACAGATTTCACACTCCAAAAGTCCTCTTCTGTATTTATATATAGAAATTATATATGTGAACGCCTGTGTGTTGTTAAGTCTAGAGATCTTTGGGCTAAGGGCCTTAGTTTTTAATCTTCTTCAAACTTTATTTGTGATGGTAAATTGGTTTTGCAGCATAGTGTGCAACAACAAAAGAACATGAAACAACATTAGTCAGAGTAGCACAGACGCAGCAGCACTGCATCAATGAATGAGCAAATTCCTTTGAATAGCAGTAAGAACAATACATGACATCCTGTCAGCTCCATGCATAGAAATACAACTAGTAACTCAGTGATGTTTGAATGCATATGTGTTGACATCACAGTGCAGTACTTTGAAAAAAGGTTACAGTACACTTCAAAAAGCTCTTACACCATAAATCTCAAATGTAAGGGTAATGATCACATTTTCTTTTCTGTTTTCCTGTCCTTTGAAAACATGTGGCTCTGTTTCAACTCCATCGTTATCAAGGACGAGGTTTGCAATTCATCACAATGTCATTGTTCTTCTAATACTGTTATATCTTGAAAAGACATGCCTATTGATTTACAATTATTTAGGCTCTGGACAGCCTAACCAGCGTGATGATAGATAAAAGACCAGAAACAACAAGCAGAACACCACAGTCAACCACTGCTGGCTTTTATTGTTATTCATGTCATTTAAATTGACTTAAATCACCCCAGTCCCCCTCAGGCAACAGCAGTACTGTGTGCATGCTTCTGCTCATAGATAGTGGGCTACAGTGGTAGAGTATAACAACATAAATGTACCCTATCTTTATCTGAGTATTTTCTTCTCAAGCCACTTTATATTTATACTATACATTTCAGGCGGAGATATTGTACGTGTTATACAACTAGAGAAATGTCCCTCAAGAAATTTTTTTAATTTGTACTTTAACTAAAAGTCTGAATACTTCCAACAATTAACAAAATGTGATATTGTAATACCAAATCAAACTTCAAAATAAGTGCCTCATCTCTGTCTGCAGAGGGCACCAGACCACAACACTCGGACGGACAGGGAAGTCATTCAAAGCCTCTGTCAGTGCAGAGATATCAGGCTCTTTCTCCTTAGGTAGCAAACATTGTCTGCCTCAAATTTAAGTGCGTAGTTGATGAAAATGTAACATAAATGTTCAAATACATAAATGCAGATTAGAACAAAGAAAATTCAGTATTTAAAGTGAGTTCAGTTGTGATAGTTGGCATAGGCCATGCTTTCAAAACATGTCCAAAAGCTGATGGCTCTTTTAACTGCCTGAAAAAACACGGTATCTCCAATAAGCTCCAGTAGAATACATTAAACTTGAAACTGTGTAAAGGGTCCCATGTTATGGCCATTTCTACTGATCATAATTCCATTGTTCAGGTCTACTAGAATAGATTTACATTGTTCAATGTTCCAAACTCACATTGGTTTCTCATACAGCATCTCTGTATAGTATGTGTATTCACTCTCTGTCCTACACGCCTTGTTGGAGCTCCTGCCCTGGCGCTGAGAGAGTGTGTGTGTGTGTGTGTGTGTGTGTGTGTGAGGAGCTCCACGGATTGGTCCGTTTGGACAAATGGGTCCAGGACCCATTTGTCCAAACGGACCAATCCGTGGAGCTCCTCACACACACACACACACACACACACACACACTCTCTCAGCGCCAGGGCAGGAGCTCCAACNAACCCCCAAAAAACTAGTTTCAAGTCCTGAGAAAGTCAAATAAGACGGTGTGTAAAACTACACTGCCCAGCCAAACAAAAGTAACCACTTTGATTTAACTAGGCCAGTAGGTAAGGGCTTTCCACTGGATAATAACTGCAGCGATGTATATGTTTTAGCTGAATACAAGTTTTTTAACCCTAACTGATGCAGTTAGTCATTTATTTAATGTTTGTTCTTTCTGATGTAAAGTCAAGGTTGTAACTGTTTGCAATGAAGTTGTGGGGCGCTGAACTGTTCCTTTGAATCTTTTGATATATGATAGTAATTACTTGTCTTTCAAATTTGAAGGAGGGTGAGCAAGCATCTTGAGGAACATTCATCATTAACTCAAAAATTAACTCAAAAAAAAAAGTTTATTTAATAATAACATGATTATCATAATATGTGAATCATAACAGTGATTGACAGCTGATAGGAAGTATATGATTGTTAATAATATCATATTCATACAGACACACATCGATGAGACAGTTAATTAACGTACTTATTGCAGCAGTCTGCATAGATTTGGTACCCATGCTGGTCTAAGAGTGAGACAAACTCATTCAGTTATTGTTCAGTTAAAATGTTCATTAAATTAAGCTTGCCACCTTATATATTTATATTTAAGGCTTTACTGGTGTGCCACAATAGTGTCACCAAATGTTATTTAGTTAAAATATTAATATTGTGGCTTTCCAAGTTAACATTAATTGATATGACTGCGATTAAATCAGCATATACTTCTGCCAGGGGATGCCACCCCTGAAATTCTCCTGCCACCCTCTTGCCACCCCATGAATATTTTTCTAGATCCGCCCCTGTATAGGACAGAGTATGGCTCACAGTAGTTTATGTCGTTCAATTTAGCCTTACACTTCAAAAGCCTCTTCCTTTTTCATGAGCCAAACTTGGATAGAAAATGACAGTACTCATGTATCATTGTTAAAATCAGACAGGAGATGTGTTTGTAAAAAAAAAGCTCTGACAACTGATTGACCAGGTTCAGCTCACAGTGAATGCAGAAAACGGACCTTTGGAGTGCAAAGTGCAAACGGCGGTGAAGTTAGTTTTAGGTTGGATACTTTACACTACAGACGTTAACTCCTGCTTCAGTTTCACATACTGAGGCAGTTACAGCATGGTAACTGAGCATGTAACTGAGCCCTATATCTTAACACTAGGGTTTTATTTAGGGGCCATCATAAATTACTGCTAGAGTAAAGAAAAATCAATGTTATTTTTAGTATCTCCATGCTCGCTTGCTCACTATAGTGAAAACAAAAACCAATAAATATACCATACTATTACTACACTTAACTAATAAGACCTATTTTTTTCACTGTAGTGAAAATAATAAATAATGAATAAAATAAAAAAATGCCCTGATATCCTATGAAAACGTGTTCAGTTTAGTAAAAGCTCAAATCAACCAAAAATAACGTGCAGTAAAACCATAGCTACAGCACGAGGAGGTGGGCATTGACTTGAATCTTAAAATATATAATATGTTGACAGACAGTATGCTGACCTTGTTTCTGCTTATATCGGTCCAGTTCAACAACAGGCAGCTGCTACGTTTACGGATTAACAAACAGAGCAGTACACTGCGAGAACAGTGTGAATCATCGCGAGAGATCACGTGACTACAGGTTCAGCATAACCCTGCTATGTTTACAACTGGCTGAACAGCAATCTCAATAAATATACGTTTATTATTTAAATTAAATTTGTTATTTTTTTTGTATTGGTCGTGGACCTTTATTGTAAGCATGTTTTTGATTCATTATCAATTGTGTTGGCAGACAAACAAAACAAAGAATATAAGTAGGCTATGGAGTTTTAAACTATAAACTTTTCCTCTTTTGCTATTTAAAAAAACGTTGATTTTACTTATGATAACCTATATAAACAATACGTGAATACATAGTGTGTAATAAGTGAGTGAAAAGGATAACAAATAAAAATAATTACAATTTAAAGATGTCACAATTAAACTTCCCTGGTTGACATGGTAAATTAAGACGAGTATAATTATACATGTTTTGTATTACAAGTTACCTGAAATGTTATGTTTAAATAAGCAAAAGAGTCATTATGTTATTAATGTTGTGCTGATTTGCATACATTTACTAAACAGAAATCTGAATAGGTTAAAATATCTAGTTATATTTTGTTGAAATATTAGAGTCATAGTTTTGTTTTTTAGGTGTACTTATTAGATATTGCAAAAATCTAACCTTTAGGCACAAATCAAGCACTACTACACAACATAAATTACAGGCAAATAGTTGTGTCATAAATGTTATCAGCTGTCATCTGTAATGGGATTAGATGAACATGTGAGGAGGATGATGCGGGGTGTGGGAAACAGACCGTGGCTCTCTCTGTGCTCCTCTCTCAGCAGATGGACTCCACAGCAGCATTTGTTCTGCTGTGGCAGGGAGCTGCCAGTCACTGACCATGCAAACTGCTGAGCAACTGACCATCCACACACTGTGGAACTGCAGCCATCCATTTGCTGGCAAGATCACACGTTGTAGGTCGACCAGCAGCTTTGATTGTTCATGCTGATCTTTTAAAAAATCTAAATAATTCAAAACATAATTGTTTTAATCAAATCATTATTTCCTTTTACACTGTACTGTCTCATTCTATTCTGGCTTGTTTACATTATTATACTCTGAGTTGTTATTTTCTTTTTTTTTCTTTGAATGTGGCTTTATTGTGTGCTTCATTGGCACTTGGTCTCCATGCTTTAGATGTTTTATGTAAAGCACTTTGAAATGCCTTGTTGCCGAAATGTGCTATATAAATAAAGTTGCCATGCCTTGTCTTCTTCGTCTTTTCCCGCTGACAAGTGAAGAATGGAGTCGGGGCGATATGCAGTAACTTTTTTTATTTATGTCTTAAAAAAAGAGATTTACCATGGTCAAAAAACACGACTGGAGCCGATGAGGCTGAAAAGCCCATTCTGTCTCGAGCTGAAATGTACAGATTGCTGTCCATACCTGTTACACTGTTTTAGCAACATGTCTCCTCTTAAGGACACTGTGCTTTTGAATTTGTGGCTCCTATTCTGTGAACACATTTAGTAAAAATCCACTCAAAACCCACCAGCAGTTGTGTATTTTGTAGTTCATTTTAAACACTTATTGTCCTTTTTCTTTTATGTTTTGCATGTATGTAGTGCACTTTTGGCTGTTTAAGTGCCCTATAAATAAAGTCTCTTATGCTTGATCCGTATGTTTAGTGTGCTGTTGGTCACTTTTATGGTCAAATTATGTCAACACATTCAATACTGAAGCTAAGACTTGAAATAACTCTCCACAAGCCAGGGCCTCAAGGTTCAGTTAATAGCAAACACAGACCATGAGGTCCTGTGAAATAAAAAGGTTAAACTGAAAACAAGACGTGTTCTTGCTCATAAGCCTCCAGCGCCATCACCCTGCAGGGTTCCTCATTAGTGACAATGGGATATCGTCACTGCCATTTCTCTGTACGGCTGACATGTGTCAGACAGACACAGGGAGCTTCTCAGGGAGAGAGATGACTAAAAACCACCTCTCCCATGTGGGCAGGCCTCCTGACACACAGCTCAGACATTAAAGGTCCCATGTCATGCTTTTCTGGTTATTACCCGTCCGCCTTGTGTGTTATGAAGGTTTATATGCATGTAAACAGTCTGCAGTCACAAACCCTCAAAGTACACCCTTTAGCGAGTAAAACTCTAACACAGAAAATACCTGTCTGCTGCCCCAGAACGCCTCGTTGGAGATTTCTCTTGTTCTTCCTGGTGACGTGACCATACCCAAATGGACCCATTTGTCCAAACGGACCAATCCGTGGAGCTCCTCTCACACACACACACACACACACACACACACACACACGCACACACACACACACACACACACACACACACGCACACACACCATAACACACACACAACACACACACACACGCACACACACCATAACACACACACAACACACACAAACACACACACACACACAAACA
>NW_011354946.1:18905-39210 GCF_000735185.1 Notothenia coriiceps
TCTTATTTGACTTTCTCTGGACTTAAAACTGTTTTTTGGGAGCAGACCCCCACAAAGAAAAAAATATATTCACACACGTAAGGTCATCATCTTAACAGTTAGTTATACTCATCGAGTCATCCATGAGCAGAGCATCAAGTTGGCATGCCTATAACAGCTGAATGGGGCGATTACCATCTTGCTCAGCAAAACGCCTCACAAACTTATTAAGATTTAAAGCTATGGTGCATTTTGTTTCAATGCTGAGTACAGCCTGAAGAACATATCGAGGATTAAAAAACTAATGTCACAACAGGACTTAGAAAAGCTTGTCCATGCTTTTATCTTTAGTAGACTCGACTACTGCAATAGTGTATTCACAGGGCTGACAAAAAAATCCATCAGAAAGTTGCAGCTGATTCAGAACGCTGCTGCACGTGTCATCACTTTTTTTGTCAGCCCTGTGAATACACTATTGCAGTAGTCGAGTCTACTAANCCTGGTATTTTTAAAAAAAATGGCTGTATTTCAGTTCTTCTGGCCATTCTTTCCAGTTTGCATTTTAACGAAGACTCATAAGAAGTTGCCTTCAGTGTTTGGAGCTTTACTCCTCATTTCCTGTATTCACACCCTTTATGTTTTTCCTCCTAGTGGGCGGCTTCCGTGAGGCTACATGGGAGATCATCCAACCTGGGGACGAGGAGGTGGAGGGGCTTCAGCTCACAGAGCTGGGTGTCTCGTCTGTGTCCTCCCCTGTCCTGGACAGCTCTGATGAACCTCGGGGTCAACCCCCCGCAGATCGGGGAAGCCCAGCCCTGTATGACAGTTTTAAAACAAGGTACCGCGGATCTACGTCTCAATTTGGACATACTCTCTTCCGGAGGAACATTATCAATAGCCATGACCCGTATTGTCATTACATTGTCCTTGCAGGGCCACAGGTTCACTGCTATTGTTATAGATTACCCGGTGGGATTTCATGTTTTTGTTATCCTCAATTCGAGGGGTTCCAAACTTCAGCCCGCGACCCCCAAAAATAACTGTTGCCAAGATAAAGCGGTGGGAACGTCTAGTGAAATTTAATTTCGAAACAGGGAAAAAGTATTTGAAAGGGGAAACACTGCCCATAGTGGATTGTCAAAGAAAATTTTTTTTATGGAAAAACACGTTTTATCCTAACATAATATAAAAAATAAAAAAAGATTAATCATTTTTTAATATTTTTTTATTTTCCTTTTTATTTTGGTACTCCATCTCGCCGGGACCCCCCACTCTCGGGGTCTCCGGCCGACCCCCCCCCCCCCCCCCCCCCCAACTTTGAACCCCTGCTTCCTAAATTGGCTTGTTTCACATTTTCTTTCACCACCATTAACACGAATTTTTTAAGAAACAATGGATATTTAGCTTTAGTTGAGTGGGGTTATACACCAAACTTTTGAACTTAGGACTTTACCAGTACGTGGTTACTGTCTGAATCTACTTTTCAAGTGGTTTCCTTTCATTAAAAAACCTGAAAAGTCATGGGAAAATTCTAAATTTGTGTAAATCCCAGGCCCCTGGGAAAGTTTGGAAAACATATTTTTCCCCAAAGTTTTGGAAAAGTCATGAATGTTAACTAAGTGCACAAATATGTAATTTTTATTTTATCTAAAATCGGCCAAATATAATACTTATACATGATTATTACACTGTATCATATAGTTAATGGAAAAATAAATGGCATTCAAAACTGGCGAGGTATTTGACCGGTGAGAGATTTGAGTTCCTTTTACTGAGAAGCTAATATGTTTTAGATAGGGCACAAACATGGGTTTTTCCATATGGCAGCCTTAGTTTTTCCGTGTCTCTATGTTAAAATAAAGCCATTTTTCAGTGGGGTACCCGCTGAGAAAGAGTATTTTTTTTTGGTCATGGAAAATATACAGGGTAGAGGTTCATGGGAGGAAGTCATTGAAATTTCATTGGTGAAAACAGTGTATTGAAACCCTGCCACTTTGTAATAACAGTGCATATCAGTAATCAATTATTTCCAGGTCCCAATTATATTGTGGGCGCGGCCAAAAAACTAAGTGGACATTTGTGTAGGTGTGACCTATATTCTGGAGTGTAAAAGGAAGTTTTGATTATTCGTGGGCCGTAAGCCATTTACCATTCATCCTTTCTTGTTTTACACTGCCAAAACCACTCCCTTTTTAGAATTGCTTTATTTTTTAAACACTAACACAACCATTTCTTGATCTTAAACATTTATTCCATACTTTGTTAACAACATAAGGAAACTTGCTACAAGAGAAATCTATTTATAATAGTCATTTCCCCTTGCGCCATTTGCTAAATGAGATACCATCTCTCTTTTCCTTAACCATCCTTCTTCCCCTCTCTCCCTCAATGCAGTGCGCAGCGCGACCCCTAAGTGGTCTTAGCGGAAGGCCAGCTACAGAGCAGGTTCTCAACCAACGTGAAGGATTCCAGGCTGCAACCCTTGGGCCAGCGGTAGTACTCCTTCCCCCTCGGCATCCTCCATCCCCTTGAAAAGGGCCATCCAAGGGAGCCCGGGTTCAGGTCCTTAAGCTCCTTTTTATTAAACGGGCTTCCAATTGAAACTGGATTTAACTGGGAATCACTGCCTTCAAGGAAATGACATTGACAAGGGAGCAAATGGCAGTTTGTTTCATAGGTGTAACACACACTGGCCACCTTGTCTTGGTACTTCTCATTCATTAGTTCCATTCCATTATTTCCTCTCCATCTGGACCTCGCAACACTACACAATACCTACAATCTCGTTACCACCAGGCTATTCAACTTGGGCAGCGTCCCATTCCAGAGAGGGGTGTTAATTGAGAGACTAGAGGGGAAAGACATGCCTGGAAAACTTTTTGGCGGGGCTCGGGTTTCGAACCCTACTAGCTACTGTAAGTGACAGACCTCCTGTCATTGATCTGCATCCTTTCTGCGGTGGGGAATGGATTAGAATCATTACTAATGAAATTCAAATTGAAATGATGTTGATGGGTTAGGATTAGCCTGTCACAATGTAAGGCCTATTGAGGTTCTGAACTGGCCAATTTAGATCTATTAAAGCCCTTGGGCTTATGTTGTTTGGGGGATTTAATTCAACCACAATATGCACTCCACTCCGCTGGTTGTAGTATTTACTGGTATCTTGAAGGCTCTTAATATGATTGCTCATATTTTCAAGCCATTTTTTCCCGGGCCCTTGCCTTTGGAGTCAATTTTCATCAACCGGCCCCATTCCAAACTAATTGAATAGCCCTGTCGTACACGATGCTTTAACCAGGTTCAGTAAACAGAGCATCAACCCCCCTGTTAAAGGGAAGAAATGATTTCCAATAGCTTGTGCTTTCAATTCTGTCCTACTGCTCAGTAGGAATTTCAGGGAGGGCTGATGAGCCACTGGGAATCTGATTAGCCTTACAGAGGATAAGGTCAGGGTACAGCTCATCAATTGTAGCATTGCTTTTTTGGTGCCGGTTTTTCCCCAAGACAAGGCATAAAGACAGCTCTTATAGGGATATATTGGCTATTTTTAAATAGGGTTGTATGAGGTACTAATCCATAGTCAGTGTGTTACCAACAGTAGACTAAGACAAAACAGAGAGGAGTACTGGCATAGAAGCTAGCCACTGTACTGCTGTGGATGAGGACAGCAGCAAAACATCAGTTGAAACAATTAGTTTAAATGTTTGGTATATTTAGAATTTTTGATCATCGTTCAACTTCAGAATTAGAATTCCTTTATTTGTCCCGCAACAGTGACCTTTACGGCATTACAACAGCTAAACTACAGCACAGATTAAAATAAAAAGAATAAACTTACTTATATAATAAAAGTTGGCACACATTATTAAAAGTAAAAACAAATAACAGATAAATACACCATGGTAACAAAAAGCTAAGTAGCAGTGTATTTGTAGGTGACCATTTAGAAGACAAACAAAGCTGGTGTATTGCACATGAGTGTGTATTGCATAGCATGTTGTTTACAGGCAGTGTTATTGCACATCAGAGATATTACAGGTCTAACAGGAGCCAGCTTTTTCCTTTTGTTTCTTGTCTGATGGTAAAGAAGTCAAAATATTCCAAATATTGTGTACACTTAAACTGATATTGCCAATGTTTTAGGTGATGAGTAATCATGTTTTGCTGCTACCTCCAAGTCCCACAATGCTTTGCTTCAATGCTAGTTCTCCTGTCCATTTCTCCAAACTAGGGGTGTGCTTACCGTCATCTACTGACCATGAATAAGAACCTCATACAACCGCACTTCAGAAAGTACCATCCTGTTAGCAACATTACCGTGTGCAGTTCAAACAGAGCTTCTGTCCATTAAGCTTGTTCTTGATCCCAACCCTCTTAAAGTTGTAAGGCTGCAACACTTAAGGTTTTTAAAAGGTTTTTACAAAAGCCTAATTGTAACATAAATTAGTACACATCTCTATTTGTTTCAACCTTCAGAATGCTTTTGTGCTGCCAAAGAAATCATTGATTTAGCTCTCAAGGGCACCTGTGCTCCGTACCTGAGTTACACATGAATGGTTCTGTTGCCATAAGCTGTAGAATCAAACAAAGATTAAGCGCAGTATGAGCATTCAGTCAGATTCCTCATTTTATGTTAGAAGTTCAGAACATTCTGTTCTGTTCTGATTCTAAAGAGATACTCAATAGAGCAATTTATGCTTTCATTTGGTCCAATTCTGCTTTAAATTGATTTTTTTTGTACAAATTGGAAATCTTTCATGTTAAGTTATGAATTAATAAAAAATGTAGCGGAAAAAAATAAGTTTAAATGAGGCTCCTCAATGGGAATAATGTAAAAAAGGTATGTGCAAAACTTTAAGGATGAAAGTTATACTGTGTCAGAGGTTTCACATGTTTATATTTTCTCTCTGTCAGGACAAAGGTCAGCAGGCAGACATGTTTTACTGCATGAAGCTGCTGGAGGAGACGGGAATCTGCCTCGTGCCGGGAAGCGGCTTCGGGCAGAGGGATGGAACGTACCATTTCAGGTAAAGAACACTCAAGCATTTATACATCTGTTTTAATATGAATATTTCTCTTAAAGTGCGGCAAAATACATTTATATCCAAATTGACCTGCAGAATATGTTTGTGTTGTTGGGTCTTGAAAACAGTTAGAAAAAAGTGATAAACAGTTCCCTCGAGCACAAATTGAGGGTTGCTGACAATTGATTAATCAAATAGTCATTTCAGCTCGTCTTTTCTTTGACACAAAAAAAGCCTCGCCCAAAGCATCTATAATTGTTCCTTTGTTGGTAAATTAATGTGAATTGAATTTGTTGGTCTTGTGTTTGAATGAGGACCCGAGAGTTACTTTTATGTAGAGGTCAGGAGAGATTTAAAACACAACTGAATGGTTTAAATGTGTCATCTTTCTGTAAATGTCATATTTGAATGAAACATTGGCGAAAATCACAAAACAATGTCTGAATATCACAAAGGCATCACTTAAACAGATTGATGCCATCAATGTTACATTTTCCATGTCTAAAAAGGGCTTTATGGTAAAGGAGGCTTATCGTTTTTTAAAAGTATTCTTTACACAAGAGACATAATATTACTTTTCTAAGATGATTCTCAAGCGTTTCTGGAAAATCCATTTAAATGTTAATGTTGTCTTTCCTTTCCTATCCCTTCCTAGAATGACCATCTTGCCATCGACAGACAAGCTGAAGATCCTGCTCAACAAAGTCAAGGAGTTTCACCAGAAATTCACAGAGCAGTATTCTTAAATGGCCACGTCCATTTCTCTTTTTACTAGAGACGAAACCCACCCAACAAAACAAAAAGAACTCAGCCAATCAGAATATATCTGTCACTATTAAGTGCCTTTCCTACGTCGGCTCTTGTGGTCTCTGTGATGACACACTTCAGCCTCCACAGATATCTCATCCGGTATTTCACACACAGTAAACAAGCCACTGTTTTGTGTTTTGGGAAAAAACTGGAAATGAATTAATTCAGAACGTGTGTAAAGTTTGGTATGAAAAATATGGATTCAACTTTGAAGGATTTATGAACTGAAGGTCTGTGTATTTGTGCATTTCAGTTATAGTCTGTCAATGTGAATAATAAGCTAAAAATAAATAGGTACAGATGGAGGAAAAGGTGAATGCCTTTTTAAACCATTCATGTGAACAACTGGCTATAATCTTACATTCCTGCAGCACGTACTTGACAGGGAGAATACGCAAAATAAATTGCTATTTCATGATTCAGAGGTGATTTTGTAGTTTTAATAAATGTAACAGCTGTTATTACGTCTTGTTGTTTTTGGAAAGAGCTGTCCCATGTGTTAAGAGTTTAAAACATCACTAATAGGTACTTTCTCTTTTGACCTTGGACCACCAATAATATGCCTTAAACCCATTTAGTCCCACCTACAGTGACATTGCGCTTATAGTTTTTATAGTGTTGTGTGTTGACGGACCATGAGGGGTTATTCTCTGAATTTGATAAATCTTACCGAATCGTTGAGTCCAGCTTTAAAGCATCTGACAGAAAAAATGAAATGAAATTGAAGGAAAAGTTATTATACTGCATACACACTCACATTCTGGTATTCACATACATAAAAATAGATACATGTTTTAGCGAGCGAGACATTGTTATACTAGATAATTGCATTCTCATCCAATTTATGGATTCCTTCTCATTAGGAATGGCTGAAGTCATAATTGGCCGAGTAATATCGACATATTCCACTTAAACAATAAAGAGTGAAGTTGCTCCTCACACACACATCTCTGAGATACACATCTGCACTGAAATTGTCACCTTTGATAATGTTGTTGATTTGAGTCTCAAAATGCTGCCGCACGTTTCCAACAGCTGCCTTTATTGTCTCTATTAATCTGTCTTCTATTTGATTGCCTAGTATGCAGTTTCCGAAGTAGTTGGAATGATGGATGTCAGTGCAGGTTATGTGTGAGGGTGTGTGAGATTGAAATGTAGAAATTGTGTTAAAGTGAAGCATGTAGTTTGAAGATGTTTCCTGCTCTCTTCCTCTCTACTCCACAGTGGCTGTCAGCTTTAATTATCTTTGACAATGGCCCTCCTGAATCTTAATTATACCGAGCCTTGTCCTTCCTGGAGCTCCTCACCGTTCACTCCAGCAGCATGACGCGCTCACACGTTCCAGTCCTCTTCACCCTAAATTAATTGGGTGCCTTTGCGTTTTTTTTCTCCCATTTCCTGACATCTTTTGGGAATCAAAGGTCATCATTAGTTCGGGGGAGGATGTAGGGGTGGCAGAGGGACAGTCATGCATCAGGCAGCAGCGCTATAAGAATGACCACTCTTTATTCACTATGTGCAGTCTTATATGATGATATTCATATGACTGACCTGTACAGCGTTGGCTAGTTGACAATTATATTGTTAATCTTTCTGTATGGGCGGACAGTGACGACCATAGGAGTCTTTGAGCTGGTTTAAGTCATACCTTTGGCTGGAATTTCATATGGAAATGAAGGGTGATGCCACAGAACATGTCACAAAAGACTCACAGGAAAAAATTTCAATATCTAAACTTTTCGTTATTTTTCTTCAAACGGATCAATTTTAATTTACCAATAAGATTCAAGAATAATTTCTGGCTCGTGAAAAAAAGCAATCACATTTTAAAAATGGCAATTCTCAACAGCCAAAAACTTATAATTTCAGGTTAGAGTTTTATTTATTTTTTTACTTCAAACACATTTCCGGCTAAAACGTGATTGTTTTTAATCTGCAAGCTAGAGGATTTGTGTTTCTGACCATGATTAGATTTTCTTATTAAGAGTTTAATCATATCGGGAGGACTTTTTCCGAGCAGTTTCAGGTAAGATATCTTTGATTTCCACATTGTTTTGTAAAGAAAATCTCACAGATTTAGCAAACAATGAAGATTACCAAGAAATTGAAGAAAGACTAAGTGTAAATCTGTTTCTGGGTTTGTCCTGCATGTTAGTATTATGCCAACAGTGGATCTGATGCATTCTGGGAAATGTAAGGGAGTCAGAGGAACCATGAGCACCTCCAATCAACAGCTGCATGCTCTCTGAAGGTACGAAGTGTAGTCACTACTTCAGGTTGACGTTGCAGTCATTATGTTTAACACAATGATTGGCAGTTAGTGGTTGTGTGATCTGAGGGGGGGAAATATTGTTAGCTTCCTGCCTCATGTGATTGATCGTTGTTGTTCTGAAAGAAAATCTGATGTATGAGATCAGCAATACGTCTCGGGATTTAAAAAAGACAGCCATTTAGTTTTTATTTACGCACTCCGTTGTGAATTGTCACTTTCTGGCTATTATTATTGCTATTATTATTATTATTATTATTATTCTTCTTTGCATAAGAGTTGCTAAAATGTTGATTCCGTTACCTTTATACCGAGGCATCCTAGCGCTTTTCACCTGTTTCCGGGCTTTGTGCTAAGTCATGGGTGTCCAAACTTTTTTCACTGAGGGCCACATACAGAAAAATATACGAAGGGCTGGGCCGCTCACTAGAGGTGAGGTATATTGCCTCTTAAGTTATACTGTATTAGAAAATCAATCAAATGTAGTTACATTTTGCTTGATACTTGAATATGCATTAAGAAAGAAAAACATCACAGCTTTCCATAGGGTTTAATTTATTATTTGGCAGCTCATTCCTTAAAACAGAACTCAGATTGCTATAATAAGGGGCAATAGGAATGGTATAGTTCAAGCTTGTTATGTAAATAAGTTATTGGGCTTTTTTTTAAACAACTAAGACTTGTTTGAAAATGTTTTCAACTTTAATTTTATGAATGTATTTGAAAAGTGGGCTTATCTTTACATTTATATTTAAGAAGTACAATATAAGAAAAGCACAAGTTTCATGTGTGGGTCATATTCAATTATACTTTTAGATTTAGCTGCGAGCCAATTAAAAATGGACCGGGGGCCGCAGTTGGCCCCGTGCCGTAGTTTGGACACCCCTGTGCTAAGCTTTGGGCTGTAGAATTATATTTAACATGCTAGAGTGGCGTTCCTCTTCTTATCTTAATATCCCCCAGAGTAGCCTGTGAAGATTTAATCTAAAATGAAGTGTCAAAGTTCATTCTTAACCTTTTAAACAGTAATTACCTTAAAGCTAAGGAACTCCCTCATGGCACTGCAACATTAGAAATGAATTTGTAGTTATTTTTTGGCCTAATTTCTGAAACTCTGGGTTATAAAGCTCAATTGATACAAGTGAATTACTCAGAGGATCATAATTTGAAGCCATATCCTTACAACATGAAGACTTACCATTCTTTTTAAAAGCCATTCACAATCTCAAATGAAAAACTCACGTCAATGGAGAAGGGCAGCTTTAAAAGAAAAAGTAAAAAGGAGCAAAGAGGGAGAGATGATGCAGAGATTGGGTGATAAATCTTGTTCTGATCAGGTTTCTCCAGTGCCCTCACACCTCAGTCTCTTTCTTGGGGTAATTAATCAATCCCAGACTGGAGCCATTGATCTGCCTCTTGCGGCCCTCTGTATGTTTACACTCCTCGATTGTATTTGCCACTAAGCCCCTTACTGCCGCTCAATCTCATCGGCAGAAAATGTGACACTACGCCTGCTGACACCATGAACGAAACGACTCATCGATTGACATCTCGATGAAAATCAATCTACTTGTTTTTTTTAGTTGCACAGGGGATTTGGTTTTGTTATAATCCTTTGCTGTAATCCTGTTCTCCAGGTTGCAATACATAACGTTTTATTGTGAGCAAATAAAACCCGCCCTGGATTGCAGGGGGTGAGCATTTCCTGCGAGACAGTTACACACACCACCAAACAGCCACAGTATTTTCTTATTTCATTTTATGTTTCTCACAAATATAAAGTCATAAAAAAGACTGTTTGAAGTTTTTCTATACTTTGCAATATGACAGATCAAATTGACCCTTTTAAGTATGTCATGGTTTATAAGCCAGTCCTCAGATTGCTTTCTAAAAGCAGTGTACAAAATAATCTATTGGATATTTGTTTTACTGTAGTGTTTTATATGATATTTGTATGTTACAGTGTGGAAATTGCAAAGGTAATATCTGAAACATGCATGGAAAACAAGTGTTGTCAGATTATTCATTTGTTTTAAAGAGGACATATTTATGCTCATTTTCAGATTCACATTTGTTTTTGTGCCTCTACTGTGTCATGTTTACATGCTTTATTGTTTAAAAAGATCTTAATCTTTCTCGTATACTGCCTGTGCTGCAGCACCTACTGCAACTGAAACCAGAGCCCAGTCTGCTCTGATTGGTTATCTGGCCGGCTATGTTATGATAAGTTAACCGCTTAGAGGGGTCCAGACGCTTAACCTATCAGGTACAATGTGTTGGATCGATAGCAAATAGAAACACGAGTGTTACATAGTGATGTCACTATGTTGCAGATGTAAACAAAGGACTACAATCCAGGCGTTTCAGGCGGGGGGAATTTGTGGGAGAGAAACTACCTCTGTGCAGAACTTTGGGATTTTAGCATTTGCAGACCATTTACATGCACACAAACTTATATTACACACAACGGGAAAGGATAAACCTGAGTGACCTGAAATGCTTAAAGTTTTTAAAAACCTTTTAAGATTTTATTTGGCTTAGTTTTCCCTCCGGTGGAAAGATCTCACTGTAAAATATTTTAAGACCTAACGTGTATTCTCTCATGAATCCACCGAGAGTACATGAACGCACACTTTTAAATACCGGCAGCACACTGAAACAAGGAAATTAATACAAATCAAAATAATGGTTTTAAAGGTATTTTTTGGCTGTAGACTGGAGACGCATAATAAAATGAAACAACACAAAGACTTTGGTTTTGAATGAAAATCCCTGCTCTCAAGTATGAAACTCAAGTCCCGCCCTGGATTATTTTTGATTGCCTCTCCATCTTAAATACAGTACAGGACCGGCTTTGAGTGGGTGGTGCGGTAACACATTCTGTTTCCCCCCTGCTGAGCTGAACTGTTGAGCTCCGCTTATTCATTCTGTTGGAAAAGAAAAAAGGAACACTCATTTCTGAAAGAGCAGAAGGTGTGAAAAGTACTGAAGGACATGCATCTTATCCGCTGCACGGCACACATGCTGTTTTAGCCGTTGTTAAACACTTAGGTGTCAATGGTCACATCATATTTCTGTTTGTATTCCTGGCGGGTAATGAGAGGTCCATTCACTTTCCCTTCCCATTCATCACAAACCTCCTCTGACAAACCTGTCTCAGCTTTGATTGCGATAAACAATTGAACCCTACTTAGCCACCCAGGCCAGGCTACATAAATATCATACATATTTCATTCAGCATCACACTTATCAGAAAGATTTCATTAGACACTCTGAAAGTCTTCGGTCTCTGGTCAGATGGGCTGTATGTTTTATTCATGTCCTCTGAACATCTGCTTGTCCGGATGTCAAAAAATCATCAGGCTCCCCCAGGACTCCTGCCTGACTGGTTGTAAATGAAGTCGAGACTCAAAACAACCTGTCAGCCCTTCACCACCGGAGGAATCCTTTAACACGGTGAGTTACTCAGGACTTGTGCCGGAAAAGAGTGATGAAAGTCAACTTTGGATACGTTTTTTTTAATAACAGATATGAAAAATGTGCACTGTGATTCATTTGTTGCGATACTGTGAACAGCTAACACAAGTTTCGTCTTCTTCCCACAGCTTTTGCTGGATTTTGACACTGCTGTTCACTTTGGCTCCCGGTCGACAAGTCTCCCTGAGTCACTGGAGGCCCGTGCCAACTGGAGGGAGAGAGCCTGACCACTAACAAGTGCTCACTGACTCATAGCTGCCACAGTATGTCCCACTTTGTTTGTGTGAGTGTGCATGTGTGTCTACTATTCTTTATATACTATTCTATTTCTCACTTTACACCCATCCCACAGAAAACGTGTGCTCTTTTGAAAATTATAATATATTTTAAATCAACAGCAGTGCCCTCCCAGACCATTGTCAGCTGTACCAAAGATGAATGACTTAAACAAAACAAAAGGAAAAGCGGAAATATAGACAGGAAAAATATATATTAACAAACAAAGCAAATATTGGTTACAATTCAAATACATTTTTTGAATTCAAAATTTTTAGAAGATTGCTTCTTTTTGTATTCATATCTGACATCCTAGTTATTTCCAGTTTTTTGTTCTCATTTATCATGAACTGCACCAACTCAGAATGCTAACCAATGCCCATGATGTTAACACGCTCACAATGACAAAGGTAACATGCTGATGTTCAGCAGACACAATGTTTACCATAATCATCCTCTTGGCTTATCATGTAATTATGCTAATATTGTCTCATTAGTACTAAACATTAAGTATTGGACAAATTATAAATATGATAAGATGTTAGTTCCAAGATAAAATGTCTTCTGAATTTGTGAGTAGTTGAGATATTTCACTTTGGACCAAAGTGGCAGATTGATTGACAAACATACTTGCTGCGAGTGTATTCAAGGATGTGTTTTTCTGGTTTCAGACACAAATGAAAGTTTTTGAAATGGGATCAAATTCGTTTTTAATTGTAATTTTACAATGTTTTTTTACGGTAATTTTGCCACCAAATAAATGTAAGTCCAACGTTTATTATCCTTTTAGCTTTGTTTTGGTCTCCACCAACTCATGGCTCACAATCTCGATAAGGACAAATATTATCAAAAGTACCCAAAAACGATGGGTCATATGTATTCATGCATATCTTGAGAAACCAGAGATACAGATCTGGTACATAATTAAATATTTAGCTTCATTGTCTCTCAATCAAATACATTTAATGATTTAAAAAAATAAATAATTCTGTGACAAAAACAAAACTTTTTTAAATGAACATCCATTTTAACTAAACATTTCTGTATGCCACTTTTTGAGATCATGATTCAACCATTGCATTTGTGACTCACATAGAATCTCATTCGGGCTGCAATCAAAGCCTCGCTCCTCCCAAACAAACAAGGTTATCCGTGTTTTCCCCTCCTGTTCATCCATCTCTCCACATGGCACGAGGAGCCATCGACTTGGGGTGACAGCCTCTGAATTCATGATCACATCAGCATCTGCCCTATTCCACGAGAATTAGCCCTTCATAACTCAAACCTAAAGAAACAAACACTTTCTTTTGACAGGACATTTTGTTTTGAATATTAAAAAACGGTATTAAGGTTTGGTCATTCCTAAATAATTAAAAAGTCTGTTTAACATTTAACTAAAACATGACTTATTTAGACTCATAATACAACTAACAATTTAATGTTTAACTTCTGAATTCCCATCTTTACTTGATTAAGTGCTCTCGCCCTATTCATCTTCTAAACACCTCAGCATTCAGTCATTTCATCAGAATATATTTGGTGAATTCATCCTTCACTGCCAGCTTCTAGTGACTCCCTCCTTTCCTTCAGTGGCTCTATAGATTTTCTCCAAGTGATCAATTGGACACAGGGAGCCATTGAGGTGTGACCAGGTGCCAAAGGAGTATAGCTTTTTTTGTCTTTAATGGGCCTAATTATGCTGAAGACCTTTTAGTTTGAGTTTTAATAACACGTGGTGGGATGTAACGTTACATCAATCAATATAAAAGTGGTGTTAAAACCCTGTTTAATGATAAGGTTAACTCCTGACTCAACAAACAAATGCATAAAATAAAGCAGTCACGTTTCATAGCTTCAAAGTTGCATCAGTGTTTTTATATGTTTCCCTTCCTCTCTTTTGATTGAAGAAATGCATGGATTATATCCCATCCATCACCTCCACCCCTCCCCTCACTCTCCAAACACAGAAGCAGTAACGGTTTATTTCTAGCCTATTCTCTCCTGTGGCACCGTGGAGGGCAGAAACTTGAGCGGCTGACTTTGGGCTTTCTAATTAAACGCAGATTGTGTGATTTTTCCTGTTAGTCTTGGTTGTTGTTTTTCTCACAGGAGGAGAGTTGATATGAATCGGTTAGAGAGTTTTTGCAGCGCGTAAAAGTTGTGGATGGTTACTTTTGTGCACACACATTTAAAGGACTATTTTATCTCCAACAGTTGCGGTATAAAACGAGAGCAGGTGAAATTATTCTCTCTGCAAAATATCGTCAACAAGCAGGCTGGAAGACCATCAGCTCCGGAGAACACAGCGAATCCGCAGAGTGCAGATGATCGCAACTGGTGTTTGTGGAGTCGCGCTGGTGCTGGTGTTGGTGGTTCTGATCCCGGTGGTGGTGAACGCCGCCGGGACACCTGCCCGCTACGAGATGCTGGGGTCCTGTCAAATGGTGTGCGACCCCCACGGGACCGCGGCCACGGCCACAGCCAAGACAACCAACACCATCAAAGAGAACCGACTCGCTCAGTCGCTTCCGACTTTCATCCAAGGTCCTCAAGGAGAGCCGGGGCGCGTCGGGAGGATGGGTCAGAGGGGTCCTGTTGGCGAGCCCGGGCCCCCTGGAGCTGCTGGTCCGCCCGGAACTAGAGGGGTACCGGGTCCACCCGGAGCACCTGGATTAAACGGGCCTAACGGAGCCATCAGTGCTGCTACTTACAACACAATCCCAAAGATTGCGTTTTATGCAGGACTGAAGAAGCAGCACGAGGGATATGAAGTGTTGAAATTTGACGACGTAGTCACAAATCTGGGCAACCACTATGACCCCTCTTCAGGGAAATTCACCTGCTCAATACCGGGGATTTACTTTTTTGTTTACCATGTGCTGATGCGAGGAGGAGATGGAACCAGCATGTGGGCTGACCTCTGCAAAAACAACCAGGTAAGACACTTTATGGTTTAATAAAATACCAATATTACAATTTGTTATAGCTTTACTATTTAGTCTGTGTTTTGAATACACGGTGAAAAGACATTATTTGATTAACCAATCTGTAGTTTCTCGATTTTACGCACAGGTTTTACGCACGGTTGAAAGAGAACACATTTTCCGGATATTTAAACATGCTTTCAGTAAAGTTGTTCCACATTTGAAATGTCGTCACTGATGGAGCTGTCCTCGGCTCTGATGTTAAAATAAAGACATGTTTCATCAGCAGAAATGTTTCCCTTTCAGGTGAGAGCCAGTGCCATCGCCCAGGACGCCGACCAGAACTACGACTACGCCAGCAACAGTGTTGTCCTGCACCTTGAGCCCGGGGACGAGATTTACATCAAGCTGGACGGTGGAAAGGCGCACGGGGGCAACAACAACAAGTACAGCACTTTTTCCGGCTTTATGTTGTACGCTGACTGAAACACTGGACAGATCTGCTCTGCATATAGCTTACTTCACTGCTCATGCTCAAATCACTGTCAGCTGGATTATTAGAGGCAGAGCTCACCATTTACATCCTGCAAAAAAGTCCAGAAGGATATGGAGGACGTCATTTGAAAATAAAATAAAGAACTGTACTTTTAAACAGCTAAGAGCTCACTGTTTAATTACAGAATAACTTATTTTAAATTATACAGGGTTGAATTGTACACTTGTGAGATTGTTTGTGTCACTATTGCACCCTGAATGAACTGTTAGTTCGCTGATTTGTAAAAAATACTGTACATGCTGCCGTGGTAACATATGAGTGAATGTAGACTGAAAGTTCAATGTATTGGCCTTCCAATTATAGATACTCACATAATCACCACTCTGTTTACACTGTTATAAGTCCATGTGTGCTTTATTTTTCAAAAATAATTGTTGGTTGTTGCATTTTGAGTGAAGATTTTAAAAGCCGTAGTAATGCATGATTATAGACGTTGACATTTGAACTCTGTGCAGCATAGAAACCCTTCTGTAAAGGGCCATCCTGTGGTTCAAATTGAAGCACTGTGACAAAATCACCATTTTAACTCGTCTCAATATGACAGCTGGTAACAGGATGGTCTGGTGCTTAGTCACCATCACAAAAACTGAACACTCACATTGACGGAAATGTTTCCTTGATGTTCATCGATCCGCCTGCCGATTGTGAACCCCTTCATATAAGACTGTCAACTAATGTGTACAAAATCATGTCAAAAATAAACCTTCTGTCTCATTTTGTAATCCTCTCCGAAGATTAATCAAAGTTAGATGTTTTTTCACGGCGCACAGTCACTTGTGGCGATCATGCCATTGATCATGTGGCGAAGTCACCCTGTGAGGCCACCTGTTCCCAGATGAGAGGAGAACATGTCCTTCATCCAGTCAGCCTCCCATTGACACCCAGACACCCACTGAGGGGCAACAGGACAACTCATCTAACGCAGCCGCATCGAGAGCAGAGCGGCATACTGATTACTGCCACGCTCATTATTTATTCTCCAAAAACATCTTTGCATTTTGCTACAACATTGACATTGAACAAAAATCAATCACCTCTTTTGAGAGCACAACTTTAGATAATTCAAAAATATTTGTTTTAGATTGCATTCGCAAGACAATTTGATTTGTGGTGACATAAATGGGACTAAAACAGTGCTAATGAGGCACTGTGATCCTCTAAAGCTTTATTTCGAGAAAAGTGAATAATGTATGATCACAAATATAAAATCAAGTTTTAATGAATGAGGGCCTCTATATAAAAAAAGCCTCTCCGCTGGATGAAACAACAGCCTGTTAATGTTTTCCATTCGAAAGACAATGCTAGACAATAAGTGTTGACACTGGTGACAAATTAATCCACAAACAACACAAGCTCATTGGTTTTAGAGTTTGGACTGTGGTTATTGCAAACATCTCATTGTCTTCATTCTAGACTTCATTGTGAGATTTATTAGCGTGAAGATAAAGAAAAATGCTTAATCAAATTGCTCTCTGGTTTTCTCCCTTTTCTTGCTTATTTGAAGGTCAGCCAGTGTTTGGGGTTGTCGATGAGGATCTTGTCCACCTGGTGCTGCGAGATCCCCCTCATCAGCATCTTCGGCACAATATTCTTTAGGATGTGAGAGTAGCCGTGGCCGCCGTACTTTGTGAGACGGTTCTTGGTGTGGATGTCGTGTGCAACCAGTACCTTGTCGCCGTAGCCCTCCTTCACGAGTAACGCCAAGCTGAGGGTGGAGAAAGAAACAAAATGAGGGACCTTAAACCTAACACATTATTGTTTGTGTGGGCTAACATGTGGCGAATCATTCATCACTCCTGTTGACGCACGACGTCACAGTAGTGGGAGATTAGTGTCTCTAAAACTATAGGACCCTGTCTCCTCTCCTCATGGATTAGAATATAATTTTTTTTCTAAGTGATATACACTAATGTAGCGATATAGAATAGATACATAGATTAAAGTCAACTTTATTGTGTAGATATGGAAATGAAAGACTTAGGTCACAGGCTCCTTCAACAGTGGAACATTAATATATATAGGACATGAAACATATCAAATACATGTAGTGCAAGAGAATGTTACATCAATAAGAATAAATGTAACATGACCCTATCAATGTGACCACACTTGTTCCCGTTTGGCACTTCTCGTCACAATACCATCACGATGTAAGTCTGAAAGTTTAGCCCTGCTCTGTGTTACTCACGCCTTCACTCTCTGGCTGTCACTGGGCATGTCCACCTCCAGGTTGTAGGGGTAGTCCAGCATCTCTATTCCA
Source organism: Notothenia coriiceps (assembly GCF_000735185.1). Taxonomy (NCBI): domain Eukaryota; kingdom Metazoa; phylum Chordata; class Actinopteri; order Perciformes; family Nototheniidae; genus Notothenia; species Notothenia coriiceps. The sequence goes on from NW_011354946.1 coordinate 36,484, forward strand.
AACAGATCGTACTCCAGGTAACACCCCAGCTTCGCAAACTCAAGCAGTTCACCATCATCAAATATAGTCCTGCAGGAAGAGCAAAAGTGATAGATGCTACATTTAAAAGCAAACGTTTATCCTGTGTCCAAGTCCAAAGCTTTTCAGTGACGGAGAGTAAAGTTAGATATGAGTGTAGAGGTCAAAAGTAGCTGAATGTGCACTGGATGTTAGCACTTTAAATATGCAGCCTGTAGCTGCTTCTTTACTGAATTTCACAATGTATGCCATCAGGAAATCGGCTGGATCGTATTATGACGGTTAACAGGAACTGTTTTCCTAGGAAATGTTCAAATGTAATAATCGGCATTTTGTTTAGTATTGGGAACAAAAGTTATGTAGGACAGGAAATACTGAGTGAAAATTCTAATTGCGATTTTAAATTCAATAATGTTTATATCTTAAAGACTGAATACACTGTCAACAATCCCCAACTGTTTTCTATGGACCTCTCACCTGTCCAGGTGTGACATGACAGTTTTACTGATGTCACCACCGGCCTCCTGAAGAATCCGCAGGACTTCAGCCGGAGCCGCGGGGTTCCTGCCGGGATGGATGATGACGGGGCAGCCCAGCTGTGTCTGAGCATGAGCCGTGGCCCTCAGCACCTTCGTCTCACTCTCAGTGATGGGCCAGCCGGTGCCGATCTCTCCGATCACTCCGCAGCGGATGTCAGTACCGTCGGCGCCGTGAAGCACTTCGCTGACGATGATGTCTGTGAGCTGACCGGGAGGAAATAAAAACTGTTTACTGACGTATTAGTGCATTAAAATGACTCTTTTCTGGCTCCTTGATTCTGTCCCTTTAACAGGGGTAAACGCACATGGAAAGAGCATGTTTAAATGATAGTATTTAAACATCTATGAAGATTGCAGGGAGGCTGTGGCTCAGTGGGTTGCTTTGGATAAAAGCGTCTAACAAGTGACATGTGATGTTATGTAATCCCGATTCTTAGTGCATAACTCCTAAAACCTGTTTAAATCAATACAGAGATGGAAAAGAACATAACAGAATGTGCTGAGAGAATAGGGGACATTTCAAATAGTCAGCACTACAAATTGTTGCAGGATGTCCTTCCTGTCTTATGACTGAGGCATTCAGCACCAGTGGCAAATTTAGGACACACATGTAAAAAAAAAAAAAAACGCTGATAAAAGGAATACTTCTCTCCGCAAAAGACCATTCTTATACCAATTAATCGCTCCCTGTTACCTTGCATTCTTAAAGATTTTGTTTTTTCTTGCATGCCTTCTCTGTGAAGAAAGAATCCAAAATCTGAAATTCATTATACATTGATGTACAGTAAATCGGGGCAGTGTTTAAACAGCAAACATATATCAAAACATCCCTTTAGAAACAAATTAGCAACGAGTGCAGTATAATTAAAAGCCCTATTTATCCAGTCGTCTGTGCACTTCTTAACACATGTATTTAGGCTGATACTAGTATCTGTTTGAAGTGTGTTGTGAACACTGAGTGCATTTAGAACTGGGTGAGTAACTGATAAACAAATTATGCCTTTGGGGAATATTTATCTCTTTAAGTTTCCACAATATAGACGTTTTTCGACAGATTGAATGACAGATCACGGAGAAATCAAATGGAAATTGTGCAATTGGCAGATAAGCAGCAATGAAACTTGAGAAGAGCAAATCATTTATCAAGTTCCTTCAAAACATTACTATACCATAACCAGACTGTGCCTCACCTTCTCCACACTCATTCTCTTGGTGGCCTCAGTGTGGGTGCAGTCCACGTAGTACCCTGCTCCTGCTATTACGTGGACCCCTGTGTCCTTTGAGAGCTGCTTGAGGGTGGGCAGGTCCCGGTCGATGCCTGTGGTCGTGTTCTCTACGATAGTTCCCCCGCCGGCCTTCCTGAAGGCCAGCAGCTCGTCCCTCACGGCGGGGACTTCCTGCTGCAGCAGCAGGTTCTCGTGGCTGCTGTAGGGGTTCTGCCTCAGCCAGTGCATGTGCTGCATCTGGAACGGGTTCTCAGCCACTGCCTCGTCGCCTTGAGGAGGGGGGAAGTAGCAGCACGCAAAGGTCATGGTCAGGTGCTCGTGGGTCATTGTGCGGCCCAGCTGGTCCGGATCCACCAGGCCCAGGACGGTCTGGACCTTCCCACTCAACTCTGACATGACTGGTGTTCAGCGATTCCAACAACCTGGAGGGACACACACTTTTTAATTTATATTTATCGATTTAATACCTTCAAGTTACGCATCCATTAAGAAACCTCCCTGCTTAGAACAAATGGGAATTTATAAGATACAGTCATTCATAATAATAATAATAATAATACTAACAATAACCAGATAAACAAATAAACATTTTTATAAAGGTGACACTTTTGAGCCAGTAATCAGACAATAAGAAACACATATAGGACCAGTGGCGGTTCTACGGGGTGGCACGGGGTGGCAGCTGCCACCTCAGAAAAATGCCTTGCCACCCCAGCTGCCACCCCAGTTGGCAGCTTTGTTTTGAAAGAAAAATTGTGGCTCATCGGACATTTATGAGAGAAAATCTCTAATGTCCGAGTGCAAGTGAATGCAGCACAAGACGTGAGCCTTGTAACCCCTGCCCCGGCCCTGGCGCGAGCCTGGAAATATGATTGGCGGCGATTTCATTTGAATGGGGGGACAGCTCAAAACGAGAAGCATTTTGGATCCAAGTAGACGGAAGG
>NW_011354946.1:39255-89934 GCF_000735185.1 Notothenia coriiceps
TATTTTCCATTTTTATTTTGTAATCATCTCGCGACCCCCACTTTGGGAACCCCTGCAATAGATGACAACATGCAGGCCAAAATGCCTTTTAACAGACCATTAGATTTGCAGAAACAAAGCGTACACAGGCAAAATCAAATGTACAAGTCTTACAGCACATTTTATACACACTATATTCATCAGACAATAGCACGAAAAAAAGTTTGAAGTTATAGTTGAAATTTGGTCAAAATTCTTTGTTGTTTTCTTTAGGAGTGAGTGTGTTCATTGGTATGAACATTCGTTGCGCAATTGTGTCATTTATTCATTGATATCCCCCCGTAAATAATTAATTGTAATGAATACTCACAAAAGTGAATATACTGTTAGGCGTCAAAGATTCATTTTNATAGATGGCATTATTGGTTTGTTTGAAGCAGTGATGTACTAAAGGTCTGTAAAGAAAGAGTGAAATAAATATCCACTGAGCTCAAATTAAATTAACCCTAAACAACTATTGGCAATATCAACCCTTCTGTATCATGTTGCAAATGTTAGAATTTTAGAAGCCTTTTCGAGGACATTAAGGGGTCCAAATGACAACATGCAGGCCAAAATGCCTTTTAACAGACCATTAGATTTTCAGAAACAAAGCGTACAAGTCTTACAGCACATTTTATACACACTATATTCATCAGACAATAGCAGATAGAAAAAAAGTTAGAATTTATAGTTGTTTTCTTTAGGAGTGAGTGTGTTCATTTGTGTCATTTATTCATTGATGTCCCCCCGTAAATAATTAATTGTAATGAATACTCACAAAAGTGAATATACTGTTAGGCGTCAAAGATTCATTTTTATCCCTTACTTATTTATTTTCTTCTCACACACACACACACACGTGCATTTGCAACAGCCTTGATCCAGATAGCACTGTATGTGTACACACGGAAACCAAGTTTGACCTGTGCACTTGCTTATCACACTGATACCATTAACCTTCTGACACATAAAGACGGACTTACAGTGCACAGTTGCCTTTAACCTACTAAGTGACTTTAGACTGGAAAGGAACAGTATGTATTACAGCAAAGCAGTAAACAACGGCAACAACAACTACAATAATACATCCCCAAGTAAAGGTATCAATTTACTGTCTCCCAAGCCAATAATATGTTTCTGAAAGATAATCTCCCAAGCAGCTGAGACAACTGACGGACAGAAATGCAGTTAGCCACGTGCACAAACACAAGCACCCACACAAGATGTTAATAACAGATGTTCAGAACAGCATGACCCTGCAGAAAAATACATAAGCAGAACCTCACACTGACCACCTGCAGAAATCAAAACAGCATGTTTATTGTACGTGTCCAATGGAGTGCAGATTTTAGGAGGATACTGAGTCTGGCTCTCCCATTGGTCGCACATTAGAGGCGTCTCTCAGTCTGGACCAATAACATTGTATGGAGAGAATAACACCCCTAGGTCGATGGGGATCTTTTAGAAATACACTGACCTCTGACCGTAAAAACTGTCTCCAAAAGGCCAGTTGTTCTCCACCGTAGATAAAACATCCCAGAAAACAATGCAGAAGGTTCAAACGGTGCTTTTTAAGTACAGCACAGGAAGTACTTATTTTTACTCCAAGGGCTTTCCAAGAAAAGCTTTTCATTAATGACAAACAGTGAAAGTCATTGTGAAAAAGGATGTGACTTAGGCTGCTAGATGTATATTTTAATGAGAAGCTAGGATAGAAACTCACATAGCATTTGCAAATACACTCAATATTCAAATTAAATATTTGAAATGCAAATATGGAAAACGTTTTTAGAGTTCTGCTTTTTGCATTCATTGAAAATATGTAGAGAGAATAACAAAAACAAGCCTTGTGCGTTTACTGTCTGTCGCCATAGCAACGCTCGGATAAAGATCCTCATTCACTATTATCTAACAGCTCATTAGAACAAACAAAGACCACAATGTAATAACTTCACGAGGAGCCTTTGTGTGCTTTTGTTAACTGGTAGAGCAAGTTGGCTCAAGGTATGACCCGTTTCTATTCACTGTGCTGTAAATCGGATACTATGGGGAAAAACACAAGAACAGGGCTGCATTTGTAGTGTATAAAAAAAAACCCTAAGAGATCAGTTCCGAAAAACAAGGTGTGTAGGAAACTGGAGCTGGGTATCTGTGTCTGATTAATCCACGGATAAAGGCGAGAATGCATTATTGTGACCCATTTCCCAAAGAAATGCATCACCATTCAAACCCCAAGGGAGGGGTTTATAAAATGAAGAGGAATGTGTTTTGGACAAAACATCAGCATTGAAAGTCGTCACCGGCTTGATCTTCAATATTAGGATACATGTCTGTATTATCCTTGCAAGAATGGAAGTAGTCATCACATACACCAGGTTGCATGGGACAAACAAGTAACTTTAGTAGAGCCCTTCATATGCTTACATACAAGAGAGGGTGTTACAGTCAACAAGATGGAAGAATACTGGTTCAAAGCAGTATTCTGACATTAGTTCAGATTAGCTAAGGCCTGTGTAAGCAATACACATGACAGTCATATGTCTATCTCTTGAGTGACTGTGTCATCATGCCAATCTTAGGAACATAGCTATCATAACTTCAACTGTCTCATGAGCCTCATCCATGTAGTAATACATCCGGCTATGTACACAGCTACATCTAAATGATGGGAGCGTTTTAAATGATTACTGGCAGCGGGACAATCTTCAGAGAACAGAGACATTTCAGTGCTTCCCCTATCCTAGTGGGAAATACAAATGTTTACCATCTAAATCAAACTGCATTTCTTTGTATTACACCTGATCAAACTCTTGAACAGGAGGAAGAAATAAATATACCATTAAGAGAGAGAGGATCAACTCCAGATAAGTATTGACCTAGTCAAAAAACTCCCTAGAGGCTCTTTCACCTGTGGAACAACCTTTTCAAAATACTCGTTCCTTTCCTGAGCGAAGCACTCAAGAGAGGACTGTTTTCACACCAGACTGAACTCAGTACACTAAGCGCTGGTTGCCACATCACCATAAACTGTGTGAGAGGAACAGATGAAAAGTATCTTTGAAAAATAATACAATAACAAGCCTGTATTTATAATGGATGTTTGTTTTCCAGCTGTTAAGATAAAATGTATATCATTATCAAATTGATTATAATGATATATACCATATCTGATTGCTTAGCAAAATTGACACTTTACCATTGAGGACTGGAAGAGGTCAAGTGAGGCAACATATGATATATTTGCATCACATGTAGGTCAAACATATCAAAAACAGTATGTGGTTTAGTCTATGAAATTTCACCTCCCACAGAGGGTCACTTCATAAACAACTGTGGTTCAGAGACAGGTCTTAAAACAAGGTTAGCCATTAACATGATGCTAACCAAACTACAGATTTGCTGACATGATCAGTCTCCTCAGGAACTACTGACTAACTAAAGGACTTTCATAAGACGGTGTGTAAGCAAGCGGTACAGCAATTGATAACACCATTTTCTTTTGAGGTAAAGTTTAGTAATAGTGAGAGTGTAAACAGGAATTTAAATCTGCTGGTTTCATTTTTTAAAAAACCATTCATCAGCAGGAAATTTGCTGAGTCTCTTTAAAGTGAAAACTGTGAAACAGAATCAAATCTACCATTTTTAAAAGGATTTTCTTGAAAGAGATTTTGAAGTTTCAGGAATTCAAATGAATATAAACACAAGTCAAGTTCTAACTGATATGATTAATAGTCTTAAATTAGTCTTTTGTTTTAAATACAGCAACACAAAAACAACTTAATTTGATGATATGTTCTGGACACACTGCACTGGTGTACATCCACAAAATATACACAACTTGTTGCCACATTCTATTTAATAGAAGGATGGGTTGATGTAATGAAAGACAGCTATAACAACATGTTTGGGGTGAGTTTGAAATACAAAGAGCAGATATTGTCCATAGAGATCAGACAGCGAGTACAAACCTCAGAGAGCTCCCTCTCCAGCTCCAGAGCCCGCTGCACGATGGGGCCCCGCACGGCGTACTCCACCTTCTTCACCGTGGGGTTCATGCTGTCGATGGTCAACACCTTGGCCCGGGGTAACACTCCATTCTCGGACATTTTCTCTTTGGGGAGCCCACGCCGCGTCGCGCTCAGACTCGACAAAGCTCTGCCGGGAGAGGAGGACGACAGAGGGGGAGAGGTGAGTGAGCAGACCCTGGGGCCAGCCCCGGCTAACAATTCGTTTCGCCCCCGGCTCAAAAGCCTCACGTTTCGGGGTGACAGCAGCTGCATTCGTGTGGCTGACATTTGTTTAGTCACGGCCTTCCTTCACAAGTTGGGGAACTTGTAAAAGCCTCTACGGTGCACAGCGAATTGCACAACGGCGGTCACTTCTCTCGAGAGGAGTGAAATCAAAAGTTGTGACACCACAGAGCTCCTAAGAAGGACTAAGCGCCCAGACCTTTGGACCTTGAGCCTACAAAGAAGGCTCCGATCAAAATTGTGATTAAATCCAAGGCTGTTTCTAAAGACAATGGCTGCTTCCACAAACTGACTGCTTCTCCCTCCGAAATTATTGGGGTATGAATCCTGCACACATGGCAACACACAGCCAGACCGACCGTATCCCTCCCTCTTGTGCGGCCCGTTATCCCACCCCCCTCTCCTCCGTTATCTTACGCACCGTGAGGCTGTCACTCAGGCTTTGTTCTCCGGTTACCGAGCTGAAACAGTTGAGGGCTTCAGACGAGGGTCGTGGGGATATCGCCAGAGTTTGTCCCGGGCTCCCTGACTGCACTGAGACTTTTTTTGTTCTGGGAGCTCCATGTGGTTTGGGTGGAGACTTTTTAAGCTTCTTTGTAAACAAAACAATAATGAATGCTCCTCCTATCTCTACGACTACACCCCACTTACATTTCTGGTTGAATGCTAATTCCTTTGACAAAATATAATTGTGCAATCAGAATAATTAGAAAATGCTCAATTTCACAGGATCACAAATGTTCCTTTGTACTGGGATGTTACAAATGACAATCGGTATAAAACTCTGGCCCTTCACACCTACAAGTGTGACTTCAAAAAGTTTCAAAAATGATCAGTGCAGGTATGAACAACAGACAGCACTGTAACTATCATTACATGATGTATTCATAAAATGATTGTTTTGTTTATAGTCACTATAATTTCAGCGTTAAGTGGTTGGGAATACATATAGTTGTGATAACTCACATAAGACAACGGTTATAGGTATGACTTATTGAATGGACTTCTTGTAACATGCTTTTAATAGTTTTTCTTCTTAAAGTTAAATTCACATATTTACCCCAGTACAGTCTTTGCCAAGAACATTTCAGAGGACAAAAAACATTATAAAAAGTGTTTACTTTCATAGGTGAGTAGTTTAAATTGAAAGGCTTATTAACCATTGAACTGTCTGAGGAATTGCTTGTCAAGTAGTTTATTTCGAATTCTACAGTCGAACAACTTTGTTGTGTAGAAATCATCAAATACAAGCCACACATTTTCATTATCACATTAGTAAAAAGGAACATTGTGAATAGATCATTCAAGACCCTCTGGATATAACAAACATATTTAGGATTCAAACTACAACATTGTTGAGCCAGAATGATTCAGAATGTCTACAAAGCATTATGTAACATTTAACCATGATGCTCAAATACAGTCAAATATTACTGAAAATGTTGGTATTCAATTAATCTAACAATTAATTCTAAAAAGGGCCTTTCAGTCAGTGAAGTTAGACGCAATGTGCAACAGTGACTTATTTCCTGGATGTAGAACAAAGCAGTTCACTTTGGTTGGACAATTTCCATTGTTTTCGAATAATGCCAGCTTTAAATACCCGAGTAGTAAAGTGAAAATAACCAGTGATAACCTTTTCTACTGTTCATCTTTAACCAGTGGTGTGCTTATGATAGTCTTTACCAAATATGGACAGATGGAGGCACATTTGTTGCAGCAATCAATAGGGTTGAATAAGAATCTAAATAGCAGCAGCTGGTTCACATTTAAGTATTATTTTAGTCACATTGATGGTTCATGGACAATCAAGATGTGCTAACAATTTCAATACTTCTATTAAAATCCAGTGGCACCAACAATATCAGAGAGAGTCTGTGTGGCCACTGTACGCAATGCAAAGGTGGGCACTGACAGTGGGGCGAGCAGAAAGAGCTGGTGCTGCGGAGTCTGAAGGCCATAGCTTTTGCACTCTTCTGTAACTAGATAGCACTGCAGTGGCTGGTGGGAGAATCCAAGGACAAAGTCATCAGTGTTGCCCCTCTGAGCCCTCTCCTCAGGGGACACACACAAAGTCTCCTCCTGGTTGAAGTAGCGTGTGGTGCTGAAGATGTAGAAGAGCTTCAGTATCTCCCAGCAGCGGGCCTTGGAGGGTAAAGGAGGTTCACCCAGTGGACGATTAGTGGAAGTCCGCACACAGGAGACTGAGCGACGTGTTTCACGGTTAATCAGAAGTAGTGCCAGCACATCAGGGCGCAAGGATACAGATCTTGGTAAACTGTGTTCTCCAACAGCCAAGCAGTCTCTCAGGGTCTCCACAAGAGGTGTCCAGAAACGACCCACCATCCCACTCTCAGCGCTGTGCAGGGAAGGCGTTGGGCCGCACAGCACGCACACATCTGCCCCAGGTAGCAGCTGGAAGCGAAGCAGGCGGTGGGCAACAGTGGGGCTGCCCTGAGGAAGGAAAACTGGGTAATCACAAGAGGCTGATCCAGAGGCAGAGAGGGACCGTATCAAAGCCGAGAGCAGCACAACCTCCGGTGGAGCCAGGCGCCACCATTTCTCAGTTGCTGCAGCTATCCGCCCATGGACGATGAGGCAGCCGAATTCACTGTCTGCAGCCTGAGCGAAGCCATCCACAGCCTCTTGAAGAAGAGTGGGGTTTGGAGGCAGCAGTGAATCCGCACAGTGTGTCAGGTTACCCAGGATGCCCTCTTGCCTGTCCTCCAACAGTTGATCAATGAGGCTGAAACAGGACCGCAAGTCCCTCTTCAGTCTCTCAACATTTCTGACATTAGTCAGTTCATCCTGCCCCAACACCAGCACCATGCAGCTCCATACATTCTCCAGGAGCCGCTGTAAACGCACCTCGTCCTCTTTGCTGTCACCTGCACCATCTTGTCCACCTCCACTCACGACAATGAGCATCATACTGTCCTGGAAAACTCTCCATACTACTTTACCCCCGCCTTCAGTCTCACAGCTGAGCAACACTACTCCGTGGCCACCCCCAAACATGTGGACACCATTCAGGGAGCCGATGACAGAGAAGGGCAGCTGCTTGGAGGCTCCTCTTGTGAATAGAGGAACCCCACTGCTGGCTGTGAGGCAGAGGAGCTGTGTGGATCCATGCTGGAGCATCATCATGCTAACTGTTGCTCGCTCTTGTGTTGTTTTCAACTGCAGCAGATTTTTGAATTAACTTAAGGTCTTCATTGAGTTGATTGTTGACTAAGTCTGCTAAAAATACGATTCTAGCGTCACATCAGTGAGCACCTTGTTAGCATCACGTAACGTTAAACCATTTCCTGCAACCGGCTAACACCGGTACAAACAACGGCAAGACAAGATATATCATACAAGTCAGTTAACCTATCTACCATGCTAAACATATTCTCCGTAGAACAACCATTTCCCTTTGTTAGCTAACGGTATTTTACGACTTAACATGCTAGGTTAACAAAGTAAATTACCGTCGTTTCCACAGTAACGCCGTCCCATGATTCATTCTTCACGATTGAGAGGGCGGCTTAATGCTGCTGGTCGAGCTGCAGTTGGGATTTAAGAGACCTGGTTTACCGCCGAAGGAGCGGGACGAGAGCACCGACCCGGGATCAGTGCCCGGCGTCCATGGAAGTGCCCATGGATCTGAATCATCTGAATACCGTTAGTTCACTTCTCGCGAGAGTAAAAACCAAAAGCTCTGGGTTGATCTGAGGCTCACGCAACATGACGTTTGATGTTTCCTCTTGATTTTGACTCAAGAGTAGAAAAAAAGCACAGGTGTTACCAATCACAATAATTATTAAATGTAAACGATAATGAGTGACAGTAACCAGCATGCACACAATTAGGACCCTGAAACTGAATCAGATAAATGTAATTTTGACATCCTTAAATCTATTATTTACACCTCCATCCATCTGCAACAAGTAGAAACGTATTTTTTGAAAATGACCTAGAGTATTTTTAACAAGTAGAGACATCCACCTCAGGTCATAATCCCCTTCAACACATTTGTGTTGCCAAGCAGTGGCTCACAAACTGATCCAGCAGATTGGCCCAAAAATATATATATGTGTTTTCTGTTCTTTTGTCTTGTATTGGAATATAGGAAATAGATGTGTTTCATCATCTGAAAATCAGATGCTTTTTATTATTATCTCAAAAACACTGTATAAATACTGTACTTCTGACATATGGTAGACAGTTACATTTGTTATACTATGTTGTAAAATAATTTGCAGCGTAGCAAAAAACAGAAAATGCCAACCAATACAACATGGAGTAGTAAAGAATGTTTTTTTTATTCATTAAATACAAAAAAGTCCAGAACAGTGATGACTAAAATAGAACAATAGAAAAGGCACAATTATTTACTGAAAAATCACACTGTGCCATGAAAAATAAAACTGTCTCCTTTCTTCTACTGTGGCTGAAAATAGATGGTCATCTTCCTGACATGATTCCAATGTGTTCTACACTCGAGAGATCCCGTGGCAGTATAATGGCTTGGCATGAGGAGCAGTGTTGAGGTCAACTTTTCCCTGTAGCATCAAAATGAAGGCCTGCAAGACAAGAAAATAAACGCCACAAAAAGAAAATGATTAGGCTTATGATTTCAATCAATGAAAAATTATCAAATATATTGCAGTGTAATACATTGTTTAAATTTATCAATGATAGGACTTAATGTATTGTACTATAATACGCTGCTGCATATTTTGTATATCTTATATTATGTAAATGCAATATTATGAATTAATACTGATTAATAAAAGGTCTATCTATCTAATTATTACCAAACATCACACTAAAACAAATTGTTTTTGGAAAGATATGTTTCATAATTTTGAAGAGTGAGCATAGATAGCAAAGAAGTAAATTAGGCTTGAGATGTCTTGGAAGTTTTTGTGAATATTTAGAGTTATTCCAAACTCTAAAAATGTAGTGCAATTTTCAAGCTAAACACAGTTTGTTTGCTTTTTGTAATGAGAGGAAACCACTTAGATGTATCGATCAACTTACAATTAAATGCTTCTATTATAGTGAATGTTAGTTTATTCTATTCAATACATCCGCTTCTCATTAGACCTTTTCAGAAATTACACCACCTACTTGTGCTGTATTTATGGGTGTGTGACTGATTCCAAATGTCAACAGGGTGCCAGACTCACCATGAATGCAGTGGTTTCACAAGAAGGAGCAGACCTTCTGTGGCCTGAAAGGGTTGGTGCTGGAGGACACACCGGTGAGCAGAGGGTCCTGCAGGGCGTTCTGCATGCAAAACTGTTGAAGGTCTGCAGCTGCCTGGGAGACCTGGTGACAAAAGAGGAACCAAAGTTTGTAAAAAAAAAAAATCACCCTGGCCTGGTGATCATCAGGGAAGAGGGTATTTGAAGACTAACCAATAGTAGAGAAGAAAACTGAATATCTAGACCTCTGACACTCAGGTTTTAACCATTTTGTGTTGCAAACATGTAAAGATATCTAAAAAAACAAGTATTAATCGGGTGAAACTAGTGAATGTATCAATGCCTTTGAATTGTGCGAAAAGAAAAAGGGTTAAAGAAGGTTATTCATCAGGTTGATTGTTAAGTTGCTAGTTTCACTTGGATGCAAGTTTACAACATGGATCTTGTCATCCTAAAATGAAAAAACAGATGCTAAATGTGATCAATTCGACATTTTTCTCCTCTTTGTCAAATGCCGATTAATTATCAAAAACTTCCCTTCAATCCAAGCAACGCCCTGCTACGCCTGTTGACTAGCGGCTAGCTTAGCTGTTAGCATAAACTAGCCGTTGTTAGCCGATTTGGCTAACAGTGGAGATCGCCCCCCTCAGTTATTTGCCAGAAAAACAATAAATACACAAATTACCTTCACTCTGTTTATGCTCGCTTCGAAACGGAGCTGCTGTACGACTTTCTTCATGGCCACAAGATTAGAGGAACCCGACATTTTCGGTGTTTTTTGTGAAAAATAAACGGTATGCTGTGGGTGGGATTCTTGGCTTGATGCTGAGAGACAAAAGCAAAGATGATGACATCCGGATTCCGGTTGTTGAAACTTGTGACTGCAACTCCTATTTGATCCCACTAGCGGGCGCCACAATAAAGACAGAATTCAAGCTTTCATAAAAATATCTTTATTGTGCTGTTACACCAGCAAAACCCACCATTATCATTCTTGTGTCAATAAATGCTCCATTTCAAATCATACATTTCAAATATGAAAACAAAGTTAATTTGAACAACTAAACATAATTTGTTAAATTTGAAACTTAAACATTGAATATAATTCACATATTACAAAAAATAAGTTCAAATCCCTACTTGGTAAATAACATCCTTTGAATATAGCTTAAAATCTGAATTGTCAAGTGTTGAATTGTTTGGGAAGTAAATAAATGAACAATGGCAGAATCATTAAAGTGCTTTCTCGTTTGATGAGATTTAGTGAATGATCTGTGCAAGTCCATACAAAGCGATGTGGCATAAAAGCTGCAAAAAAAAAGGAGTGTTCATCAGTTGTGATTGAATTCAGCCATGACTTGATGCTTAGGTTCATTGCGAAATTATATATATAAATTTGTTTTAAAAAGGCACTGAAAGTTGTTCAAGTGAGGCTGTTCTCATCTCCACCCAAAGAGAAGATACTCAAGTCTCCACATCGAATTCTGTTTGATTTGACCCGAAAATCTCCATCTTCAGTAGTGCTGGACTCTGACCAGCATCCTCGTTTTGAATGTCTGGAGGAACTAAAATGTAAAAACAAAACAATTAATATTAGGCATGTCTGTAACACGGCACAAACTCAACCAGGATCGGGGTCTGAGCCAGCATTCATAGTAAAATAACACTAAAATGTAATTCCAGCACTGAAAGCATGCCTAGAAAAGAAAGACAAAGTACAAATAATAGTAATTAAGTGACTGAATAATACCTGCTGTCTGGTATCAGGCGGAGTGTGCGGTAAAGTTCGGTTGTGGATGGCACAGTGGCACTTTGTGTAGGTTTAGGAGTGGAGAAAACGGCGTAGGTTGATGATTTGGCCGGCGGAGATTTGGTGGAAGACATTCTCATCTCTGGCTCACTTCCTGCAATGCAGCGGATATTCAAATACACTTATTCGTACGGTCACTGGTGTTTACATGCAGTATGCAGCAATTGACAATTGAAATGCATCTTTTCTCTTAAAACAGAAAACATTGAAAGTCAAATATGTTGTACAACAACAACAAATGTTGTATACTCGTTGCCATCCTCATAGCTATGAAAGGAACGTTATGTTACATTGCACCTTAAAAATAACAGCTTCAATATAATTTTGATTCAAAAGTGACTAGCAATAGGTAGAATGTTGCCTTTGTTAGTCCCACTCCCTGAACCCATGTTCTTGCATTATGCAAATATGGTTAGCAAGTGAAGTGGAGAAGTCCACTGGGCTCTACAGCAACAAAAAGTATATTTTAGAGAAACTAGATCATATTTTACTTACTAGGAAATGTTTTCTTGTCTAACCTTTACTTGTTGCTGAAGCAATGCTATCAGCCAACTGCTGCTGACAGAAGCTGCTGTCAGACAATTAGCAGAATTGGAAAAAGTACAAAATCTTTCATTATGTTGCTTTCACTACAGATTTGTATTACTGACTTACTTATTGATAATGCACTTTGACCATCAGACGAGGAACGTCTCCTAAGGTCCGTAAATGGAGTCATGTTCAAAAATTGGTTCTTGAGCCAAGAGGCACGGTCCTCCTCAAAGGCCTTTTTCTGTAAAAAAGTAAAAAACGTTTTAAAAAAAGGAATGTACTACAATAACAACGCCCACGATAAATGTTAAATAAGATTGTGGTACAACATCGAAAGACTTGAGTACCTCTCGCCCCAGGCGAATAGCAGCGTCTGTGAAGTTCTTCCTCTCCCTCTCAAAGTTTCTCTTCTGTTCCTCAAAGAGCCTCCACTCCTCTTTGAGACGCTCCTTCTCCTCCAGTGTGTAGCCGTCATTAAGAAGAGCTGCTGTCTCATCATCAAAGGATGTGTGGAGTTGTTGCTGAATGGGCACAAACAGACAATTTGATAACTGTTAACAAAAGTATTCTTAAGAACTTCAAAATAATAAAAATAATAATAATACAAAAAAACTTTAAAAATGCAATCGTATCTGACATTTCTACAAAACATTGCACTCATATTGATATTGGTTTGAAATGTTAAACCTTTACAGACCTGCTGATCATCTTAAATAAAAAAGCAGGACTGACCTGGAGGAGCTGTTGCTGTGCATGAATGAACTCTTTGCACTGCTGCACTTCACGCCTCATCCTTTCCATCTCATCCTCGTGGATCTCCCTTTGTACCACCTCTTTAGTGGACTCCATCTGATTCTGCCCTTTGGAGGCTGGGGAAACAAATAAACCAAGAGTTGATACAATTACATTTTCGTCCACGCGTATTGTACAGTTACTTTTGCCATACTTCAGGTGTGTGACAGTGGTGCCTGCATGTACCTTGGCTGTCCAACTTCTCCATGTGGTTCCTCAGTTTCCTCCACTGCTGGCGGATGCTGTTGGTGAGCTGCTCCCTGGCCTGCTCACACGATTGGTCCAGAGTTTCCCTGCTAGAATTACCCACCTTCTCCTCCCCATCAGATTCAGCCTGAGAAAAAACAGTGGAACAGATCTTTTCAACATGCAAGGACCTCATCTCATTAAATCTGACGCATATGCTCAAATGGTATTTACCAAATATATGTTTGTGCATTACAGGCTTCGTACAGCTTTTAAGAAAGAAATTCAAGGACTTTTAAGACACCTAAATCAGAATGTTGAAGCCGTCATCATCGCATCTTAACTGTAACTCTAATATGTGAATAATGTTTACAGAATTCCCTTATAACAACAGCAAAGTATATTTGGCACTTATTATTAAGCAGATGTTCATTTTGATCATACGTTTGGATGGTGATAATGTAATGTTTAGCTAGCATCAGGAGACAACAAATATGACGACATGATTGTAACATTTCAGCTATTAAAATTATTTTGGTTTCCTTTATCCGTTATTGTATACATGGTACACCAGGGGGGTATACTACGAAGCAGGATTTTCGCTTAGCCGGCTAACTTCAGGGAAAGCTCGGGGTTTCCGGTCCTACGAAGCTGGTTCTCTTTTTAGCAGGCTAGATCTCCATGGTAACTTAACCTGCCCCGGAGCAGGTTAGGTTGCAGGCTAAGAGCTCAACTCAGTGAAAGCACTGCCTGCTGACCAATCAGAGCTCAGTGTGCGGAGTTTAAAGCGATCAAGTCATATTACAGGAGAAAGAAAATACAGAAAAGCTGCCGTTGCAGGAAAGACGGCCGGCAAAAATTACCGACTGTGTGAACGTGAACATTAATAGAATATCACCTCCAATCTTCAGAGCAATCAGACTATTATAACATTAGCGTTAAGAAAGCTTACTTAAATATCTGCCACAATATAAGTAACCGGATCAGAGTAATATTAAGTACAGTCCGCGGCATATCACATCATAATGTATCATATATCTCCTTATCTGAGTCAGCTGAGCCGTACTTGGCCGTGCAACACTCACAGTGTCACATACTGTATGCAGAAGTATTAATTTAAGCAACACATTAAGTTGACGAAACACTCGAGACAAATATAATTAAAATCAGATCGTGGGCAGTGATATCATAAACCTGTTAATGTATGCATTCAAACACTTTTTCTGTTACCAGCTGTATTCACCTTGCAGGTGCAGCTTTGATCCTGGATAAAGTGTTTAAGTCATGGATGTTTAAAGTTTAACGTCTTCATATTTGTCTAATTATATAGTTGACTTTTCATTCAGGAAGTATGACGCGCGGCGCTGTCAGTACGCTTCTCCATGTTTGTGATTGGTCGAATGCTCCAAATACCACTCCTTTCATGTGAACGCGCACCTAACTAGATAGGGCACGGCTGGCTTGAGCGATCCACTTGATAACCCGCGTCGTAGTACAGTTTAGCGAGAGCGCGTATGTTTTGGATTAGGCCAACCGGCTAACTCAAACATATCCAGGTTAGGTTGAACCAGCTTCGTAGTATACCCCCCAGATCACCAATTTCCAAACTTTCAAGACTTTGTTTGAACCCTGGCTTTGGTACTAGGAGAAAATAACAATACCTGGTCCTGACTGTCATCTCTGATAGGGCGTGGACTCAGGATATGGATCATCTCCTTCTTCATCTGCTGGAGGACTTTCTTAAGCTCAGCGTTCTCCAGCATCAAGGACCTCTGACTCACCTCGTAGTCATTGAGCAAGGACTTGTACATCTCACCCTCATGGCTGCAGAGAGCGATTTATCAATTCAGTTATCTGTACGATGATAATACATTCTGCAAATATGGTCAACAACAACTGACTGGAGAGTTCTCATGATACCTTGCTGTTGTTTTTGTGGTCTTCCAGTGGCTCCTTTTTCCATCCGACCGTCCCAGACTATTCAGAACATCCATAGCTAGAGGGGAAAAATAGGAAGAATATGAATAACTTGATCTGAAATTCCCAATTATAATAAATCTTTGCTGAAGACTAGCATATTCACCTAGTTTCTTATCCTTTCTGTCGACCAGTAGCTGGCTGAGGCGTTCCTTGAGCTTTGCAGTTTCCCTCTCTTTCCTCTTGGCATCATGACTGTACTGAGAGGCCCGGCTGGCTACGATGCTCTGGAGCTTCTGAACCTGCGCAGGGTGATCCCATAATGAGTTAGGCAGGCTCATGCATAGCATTTGCAAATAAAAGTGTTGGTCATAATATAATTAAGTACAATTATACCTCATCTTTTTCAGTTTTTAAGCAGCTTTGCAAAGTCTTGATTTTGAGTTGGAGCTGCCTCTCTGTCTCATGTAGACCCGATTTCTCCCTTATGGACAGTTCCAACTGATCCTGGAAAGACGTATACATAACTTTTATTATAAGCACAATGAAGGTGCTAATGTTTAGCATAAGAAATGAGTTTAGGATTAAAGAGTTGATTCTCAAAGTTGCATGTGCCGTCTAAGGACTTAATAACACTAATAGACCAAGAAAATCCATATATTTCGGGCCACATATTTAGTGAAAGGGCTGTACCACTTACCTTTTTATTTTACATTCAAAGCTTCTATCAAAGTTTAAATAAAGCTTTGGATACTATCCTATTATATAATGTGATTACCAAAAAAATATCCAATTTAGATTTGATATATGTTTTTACAAAATCTTCAATTCTAACAATATGATTTTATAAATACATGTGGAAGACAAAACTAAATAAAACTTTTGTTTTGGAATTGCTCAACAAACAGAATTGAACCGAATATCTTGTGAATCTATGTTTTTTGTTCAATAAATCAGACCAATTATATGTTTAGCCTAGCAAGCGAGCCAACTGTTGAGTTAGGGAAGACGAAACACAAATGTTGGTTTCTTTTCTGACATCTAGTGGTCCAATACTGACCTTACAGACTCAGATTACAGTGTGTAGTGTCCTGACACAAAGTGAATTAAAACAAGTCGCCGTCTTGTGTTGAGAGAAACAGCGCCGAGAGGCCACCCTGTCATACATGCCTTGAGTCTGGAATTGTTCATCTGAATGTAGTCCAAGTTGCTGGATGTCTTCAGCTGGTCTTTCTCCAGCTCTTCTAAATTGCACATATCGCGTCGGTGAATCGTCATGATCTCATACATGGCATTTAGAGCTGGCACTGTGTTTATGGTAGCTCCCCCTGGTGAGCTGGCCTCAATGCGTGTAGAGCAGAGGCCCAGTGAGTCAAGCTCCTGTGAAACAAAGGAATTGTTTGTGTCACCATTTCATTGAATAATCTTTACAGAAATTGAAATAGCAAGTTCAAATAATGTATGGCAATAATAAGAATGTAGCAGGGCATTCATGTACCTGATTGATGTATGAAATGCACTGAGGCATATTATCCTCAGTGCAAAAGGCACTTATCACATTGTAGGAGCTTCTGGACAGGGGCAAGGAAGACACGAGGTTGTTCTGTCTCGAGGGCGACATTGTCACATGTGATATGCTGGAGATCTCATCGTTTCCTAAAAAATAGAGCAAGTCCCATTATATCCACAGTACATTTCACACCGAGAGGCTTGGACTAGTTTGCAGCTCTAAAATGAGAACAACATTTGGGTCACCTCTAAAAAAGCATAGCTGATGAGCCATTCTATTCTTGTCATATTCCACCAAAGACATCCCAACATTATCAGAGAAACGTACCCATAGAAGTCCCTATTGGCACAGTTGTCCACCACTCTCCCATATCACCGACACATCCGCACACAGGAATGCGAGTACATGAGTTACCAAACGGCAGACGGATTAGCAGTCAGGCGTGGATCAGAAGCTACCACTGGAACTGAGCCCTGAAATAGAGCAGCAAGTCATGAGATGGACCAGCAACAGATAATCTGGGTTGCTGCTGCAACCACACAGGATTAACTGACCAATGTGTGCCAGTGGGGGTTTAGGCCCTCCTAGTGGTCACTGCCAACTAAATTGCAGGGTAGTAAGATGATCTCAGCATAAACCAAAATATTTACAGAGATAAAAATAAGGGAATCCATTGCACACAGGCTAAATAAGGGAGGGCTTCTGTTGCGTATGTGCCTTCAGGACAATAATGTTGAAACAAGCTGAACCAGTTATCTCCCACACCTTTATGATGCACTGAAATGCACCAAGTCATAGGGCCATGGGCTATAGTGCACTTTGTGTTGATTAACAAAAGGGAGTCATGTAATGCAACAGTCAAAGCTTGGGAGAGCAACATGTTGGTGAGGTCAATAAAAACTAACAGTCAATAAGAGTGTCTGCTCTTTGTGTCAATGTGCATCACAGCAAAACTCAATTCAATGTTGTTATCTAACAAGAACACATGCACAGCTCCTATCTAAAGCTACACAAACTGAGGCGGAGATAAAGTATTCTCCAGCTAAATATAGTAGGTTTACCTTTACTTTACATAAAAGCTAAAAGCATTTGTGTAATGTATTGAAGTACACTTACTCAAGTAATGTACGTTGGTACGATTTTACAGTACTTGTACTTCTATAAGTATTTCCATGTCGTCATGCTACTTAATACTTTTACTCCACTACATTTTGGAAGCCAATATTTAACTTTTTACTCTACTACATTTATTCAACGAAATTAGTTACTAATTACTTTAAATATTCAAATTGTAAACTTTGCTAATACAAACAAATTAAATAAATACATAAAGTATGATATCTAACTATAGGTTAAGATATCGAGCAGCAGTTAACAAAGTAATTAAATTAACTCCACATTTACCAGCTGTGAGGAACACATTAATGCATTAAAAAAAACATACTTTTACTTGTGGTACTTTAAGTACATTTTGATGCCAATACTTTTGTACTTGTAAGATTTGAAATACAGGACTTGTAACAGAGTATTTTTACACTGTAGTATTTCTACTATTACATCTGAGGACTTCTTACACCTCTGGTTAAAGTTGTCGTCATGCATTAACGTGGACAGTAAGGTTAACTTAAAAGCAGTTAAATTGGCTAAAGTTAGACACGTTAAATTACCAGGTAACTTAGCTAATGTGCTAACGTTAATGCCTTGTGTTTTCGTGACAATGTGACATATTAACATCAACTTTAACGTTTAAGTAATGTTAGTTGGTTAGTATACGTCAGCTTAACTCACACGTCAAGATTTATAACATTAATGTAAACTTAGACGTTAAATTAACAAACTGACTGCTGTCGTAGCTTTTTGCTAACCTGGATAATAGCTGCATGCTAAGTTTAAATACTCACGGGAGCGGCGTGAAGTGGGTCAACTAAATCCGACACCTGCCAAGTTTAGTAAGGTTTTCGAAACGAACAAAATGCTCCTTTATCGAAAGACCAGAACCCCCCGTCCTGAGTTCACTCGTCACCTTGTCGCCAGCAAAAACAAGACCAAATCTCACCTGTTTCAGTGTGAAGTTGTGAACGGAGCATGCAGAGAGATGCCAGTACGCTGCTGTTGCTTCTGTGTGTTTTTTTAAAGTCTATTCCTGCGCTGCCTTCACACCAATCGGCCCTGTTATTGGAGGCAGCGTTGTTAAGCAACCAGTAAGTGAGCCGTGCATTGGATATGAACACATGCAGAGGACGATTATGCAAATGAGAAATGCTGTCAGGTGGCACTCCTATGGCAGCAGGAGGTAAATGCCATCTCTACCTGCTGGATCTCATTGTAGGTCATTTTCCTTTTCTTATACCCAGTTGCCATTGGTTGAATTTATACGACGCTTTTCTTTGGTATTATCATCATTATAATTTGTATTTCACATTTTATCAATGGAGCAGACTGCAATATACCTATACTCAAAATATTTGCAAATCTGCACACAAGCACTCTAGCTCTCATCCACTTTCCATAACAACAATAGGTCTATGTTTTTTATTATTAATCATTCTAAGTACTTGGCAATAGTATACTGCACGTAGTTTCTTTTTTTATATATCCAGATCACGTTTAAATATGTTTTCTGTATCTTAACGTATAATAGTTTCAATAGTTTTTATTACATTTGTTCTTTGTTATCTTTATATAATCTTTAACTGTGTTGATGATACACCATGTACTGTACAGTACACCAAGGCAAATTCCTCGTATATGCAAACCTACTTGGCAATAAACCTGTTTGTGATTCTGATTTTGATATATATATTTCTTTACTTTGATGCACTTCTAGCCTACTTTGCTTGAATAATTCAATTGTTGTTAGTATGAAAATATTGTCAAATATAGGCAAGTACAGTTTAATAATGTAGATATAAATATAATGAGTCAGAATCCACTTAATTGCGAAAACAGGATTTATTTTATAATCCACAACAAATACACAGTAGCAATCCAAAAAAAGGTACCAAGTTGTAGTAGTTGTGGGTGCACACTCATAATGAAATTACAGTTTGGTGACATTACTGGTCATGTAAGCACTTTCCTTTTTAATGATTAGCAATTCAAGTAAAGCAGGTCAAAGACATTCTACTTTGGTCAGAAGAAATTCTCGCATTCTCCTCATGCATCATATAGGCTATAATCAAATTCTCCATGCAGACGGACTCTAGACTTGTTCCCTATACTTATTATTTTAGTCAAGTCTTGGAAAAAAGGTAAAAGCCACAATCTTCGCACTTCAGCCAAAGCAGTAGCATGGGGAGAGGCAGCAGGCAGCTGACTCCTCCTCAGTCTGATATCTTCCAGAATCAGGCTGGTCCCTGCACTCTGCTATGAAGACCTGAAGCTGGGACACTGGCACCTTTTCTTGCTGGGTATGCTGGAAAAGTGCAGAGACAAATCAAAACAAGTCTCAAAAAACATTTCTCTACAGAAAGATGAGAGAATATTTATCAGAAAAGTGACTCAGACTGACCTTGATTGTCTCGTAGGTGTCAGTGATGAGAGCGATGAACAGGCTGAGCACCATGTAGACAAAGAGGGAGATGAAGGAGTAGAGGTAAATTCTGCTGAAAAGCCACACCATGTAGCCGGCCTCGTTCCTCAAATGTAGGAATGTGGCGTACATATCGTCCCCGTTGATGAGAGAGAAGAGGCACTCTGTCACCTTGGTCAGTGTTCGAAACTGAAAAAAAATGTTGATCATATTTCAGTGTCACCAGAAGAGCTCCCAGATGCGTGGGGGATTTATTAGGTCAGTTTGACACCTTTAAAAGATTGATTATGATTATAATTTCTATACTTTTTCATGGTAAGGCCCAAGGACGATCCAGCCACAGAAACAGTACCCGAGGTAGATCATGGCCGCACAACAGCAGAATCGGATCACATTTGGGAACGCTCCCCTTAGGGTCAAGATTAATACCTAGAAAGGAATAAAGAAGTGTTTAGTTAATTAAGATATGCATTTGCTACTTCAGCTTAATTGTCTGATGAATCATCGAGAAACCAAAAACCATTTGAAGTGCTTACATTGTATTTCTTGAAGAACCCAAGGTAACGAATCACGCCGACCCAGACGAGCAGTGTGGCTGTTCCCAACAAGATACTGCACACGTCATAGTTTGTCAGGTACTGCAAGAGAAAAGAAAGAAAACATATGTATCAAAGAAGTACAAGTTATAGGCCGATACTCTTAACCCATTGCCTTTATGCCCAGTCCAAATTCCAAACAGTGAACCTGTAAATAAAGCAAATAAAGTACAATAAACAACAAACCTTTGTTTGTATTCCAATTTTGAGCCCTGACCCAGCGATAGTTAGTATGTCACTGACAATGATGAGGATGTACCAGCCATTCACAAACTCCATGCGGTCTGACCAAGAGACACTTTTATTGTAGTATGCTTGGAAGAATGTGTTGAACTCCTGCATGAGAGAAAATTATCATATTGTAAGAACAATCCAGGATCTAAACATGATGGCTGAAGTGCTATATTTTTTTAATGGAATTATTTAAGTGTGTCCTTTTCTTTGATGACGGGGGGCTGAATCTTAAATAAAAAATAAAAAATACTGACCCAGACCTTGACACAACAATAATAGGCAACTTTAAATTCTCACAATGTAACACCCTCAAAAAATCCTTTATAAGAAAATGACATTAATATTTCTTAGTGATATTTTCTGTACAATATTAAAGACTGAATAAACACACAATTTCTGAATAAAAAGGTGAATCCTTAATTTATTGAAGTTTTAAAGGCTTTTGGGCAATCGCATTTGAAAATATTAAGTCTAAAAAACCTGGAATGTGTCTATTCATTAACAAGCATGTGTGTGCTTATAAGTGTATAATTATAAATAACAAGTCCCACAAACCCCTTGAAAAAGACATGACCTCAGCGTCTAACTAAAGTCCTGTTTATGATGCTGGTTTATTATATTATGATTAAATCAGTCATGTATTACTTTTTGGATGACATCATGGCTAAACTGCAGTTTTAGCTGCATAGCAAAATCCTGGACATGTATCAGTGATGATTGGTAATAATTGACTTGTGCCTCATAAACTTACAAACTGGAGTTGGAGACCATTGATGACAGAGCGCGTGCAGAGGGTGAGAGAGAGGAAGCAGGCGAGGATGACCACAGAATCAAACGACAGGAGGAGGTAATCATTCTTACCAGCTAGAAACCAGAGAACATACTGAGTAAGATCATACTGGTGTCAAAGGTTACAGAATAATATCAATGCTCCCCTTGCTGGCCATTCCTTTCTTTGGCTGGGTCATAATAAATCAAATGCTTGAATAAAATGTGATATTTTGGAAAACGTACAAGTGCCTTCCACATTCCAGTCTCTGCATTCATAAATTCTTACATCGTTTTCAACATCAACCTTTATCTTCCCACTGTGTGCACGGTTGTCAAACTTGATCTGTATAAAAAAAGATTTCTCATTTAAGTGGCATGTTAAGAATATATTATGTATGCCAAGTGAAATGTCCTAAATGATCAGATAAATGAGTGATATTTCTCCGTCATTGTCACCAACTATTATATTGAAGTCATAGCAGTCCGGTAGCTCGTGGTGCCGCACAGTCTGCAGGTTGATTGTTTTCAGAGTAAGGTAGATGTTCACAGATAGCAGCCTGGACACACAAACATATTAGCAGGCAGTACTCTCATCACCCGCCATGAAATCAGCTTCCTTAGTTTAGTCACCTTTTAAAATCTATAGAGAAGTTTAAATGTGCACCCAAACCACTGCCATCAAACGCCTGCACAGGATATATGGAAATACAATCTGTGAGGAGGAAATACAGGCGGTACATTTAAAAAGCAGTTAGACTTCAGTGAATATTTCAACAGAGGAATACATCAGCCTGAATACAATACTTCCTCTTTCTGGAGTCACAAGTTAATCCACATTGTGATTATTTTCCATTCATGGTATGAATCAGATTCTATAAATACAGCAAACAATATACAACTCATGGTGGCTTTTAGACATAAATACAAGTTCCACAGCTTTTTATGTTTCCATTTTATGATTTAATTTTTTATTTATTTTTATTTATATGGATTGTTTTGTGCTTTTGTACCTTTATCAATATGTGGATCAATGTCAAAGGTCTCAGTTTCTGGATCGATGCTGCTGTGTCTGTAAAATTCTTGGCAGACAGACAGAGGAGTGTACTGGCCATCAACACTCTCGTATGCCAGATTACCAACAGTCAGGTTTTGGAGATTGATATACTGAAGGAAAATGCAGGAAGAAGAGTGAAGCACACATTTTCACACAGGAAATTCCCATTTGATATACAACTCAACCCAAATCCAAAATGTGAGTACCCCGTTAATAACGTAGTAGATGTGATCATACACATCTTCTTTTGTGTACAGTGCATAGCTCCCCAACCGTTGATCTTTGTATCCTTTTAGAAACAGATGTTTGAATGTCATCAGATTTTCATCTTTGAAGGTGACCATCATTTCGTTACTCAGGCCGAAAGAGACCAACTGAAGCAGAGAAGGAAAAAAAACACATTTGAGACAAAAACATATCGATAACTCATGCTCATTCATGCCTAATGACAAAACAACACTATCACAAAGTTCTGTATATAGTACCTGGGCTGTGATGATTGCAATTTTGAATACTTGTAACATGAGTTTCCATGGCTTGCGGCCTCTGGCTGTGTATTTCTCACAGGGGTTCATGAAGAAGTACTTGAGCCTCCGTCTGAAGTCTTCCACCACCTTGGACTGCAGGGTCCGGGGGGGAGCGCTGCTGCAAAGTCCGTTCAGCCTCCTCTCCTCTGACCTCGAGGCCAACAGCGGCTCTGATTCATCCATCATTCTCAAGTACAGTGCACAATTGTACTGCTTTAGAGAGTTTGGTTTTTAAAAAATTGAATACAGCTGCAAACAAATTCACACTCACTGCAAAAATACATTTACTTAGGCCAACAACATTTACATCCTGTCTCATGAAATATAGTGCAAAGTTCACATTCCAGTCTATCTAGTGATGTATATCTAACTGGTTCTCCTGCATCTCAGTCTTGGGTGCAAACTTATTGTGCTAAAATAGGATATAATGTTCTATACCCATGAAGAAAAGGGTTTTTAAACATTCATATTGTTTTATGTTTAACCATGATTAACAATGACTTATTATCACAGACTGGCATGCAGCAGCAAAATGCACTAGGCAACACATGCCGACATTTTTAGTACAACAAATTACTTTAAATACTTCCCTATTAAATGAAAACTGAAACAATCATGAAACCCATCAAAAATGAATAAAAGTTAAAGACACATACATTGAAACTATTCTAATACACTTACTGAGATAAATATGAAGGACAGATGGTAAACCTTTTAAGAAAAAGTGAATATATAATAATAATAAATGAATTACCTGCTGTGCACCAGCGTGCCAGAGAGTGACTGGTTTCAAAAATCCAGGTTTATGCGCTGTCTACGAAGATCAGTGCAGTCACACCAGCCTTCACCACAAAGACATGTCATGTCATTCCTCTGCGTCATTTGAAGCGTTCCAGTTTTTCCATAACAATTACAGAATCACTGCTCACGCACCATACTGTCTGTAGGCTTCTCTGAGGAATTAATATTGTATTGTCTTTTTTTGCAGACCAACTAAAAATCAAATAGGCCAAAGGTTGTCATCTTAAAGTGCCCTGAAATCAGCAAATAAACTATATTTTATTTTGCCCCTGAGCCACCACACATTAACAAATAAAGAAAGAAAACACAAGTTGTACGCATAAAGAAAACCTTTAGTATGCAATAGATTATAGTACACGACCAGTTAAGACAATTGGGACAATGTTTTTTTCATGTTTTGTGATTCAAGACTGTAGTGACAAAAACTGCACATAAACTGTAGCTGCCATGCATTCACACCAAACATCAGGAAATCGCACCTTTGATATAATAAGAGTAGAAAAGGAGAATCCATTTTTCTTAGCTCATGCTTTGAGAATCATTACTTGCTGTATATGCCTTATATATATATATATATATAGTTTAAAGCATGAGTATCGAAAATTGCGAAGTACTAAAAGCTGGAATCGAGGCTTTACTTAAATTGTTCTTTACTTATTTTTTTAAGTTTAAAAAACATAATTGTCAATTTGAACCTGCATTTATTTTCTTGTACACCTGTTTTTATTCAAAGCACATTTAACAAGTGTGTCTTCTTTAGTTAAATAAGAAAAAGGGTTTTGTAAATATTCTTAGAACTATGGTTTTATTTTGGCCTGGTATTAAAACTAAGGTAATGATTGGCACCAGTATCAAAACATTTCAAACAATACTTGAGCGAAAGTGACAAATTGTCCTTTTTCCCCCTTGTAGATAGCTGATTGGTATAGTAGTAGTATTTCCCATGTACAGCAATTTCTCCCTAATAAAAGACATCACACCAAAAACAGCGATTTGGATACTAGATTAAGTAACTGAGGATTCTGTTGGTTTTTCCCTTTTACTGCATAAGAGTGTCTTATAGAGATGTGAAATTAAAAGATGCTCCCCCTGTGTGATGTTGGAGTAAGAGAGCGCGATCGGAGAGGCTGGAAGTTTGGGTCCCCCCCGGTACTGGTGCATCCCGGCACTCCGGCATCTATGTTAGAGGGGGATTCAACTGTGACATCATCCGGCAGCGGAGGAGCTCCGGGGTCTCCAGGCCGCGGGAGGATGGAGGAGGCTCTGGAGGAAACTACCCCGACGCTAGCACCAACACCAGAGGACAAATAGTCCTCTTTCTGTATTGATGGTAGGTTAAGTGAGCCTGGTAAGCCTGAAATAGAAGAGCTTCGTTCTCCGTCTGGGTGCAAGAGCATTGTGGAGTTATTGGAAAACGTCGGGAGAAGGCTGCTGGTTGTGTTTAGAGAGCTGAAGCTGCTGTCAGTCGGGGAACTGGAAGCCACTGCTGTGCATCACAGGATTAAAAACAGACAAAGTTAAAGCATCAAGAACATATATTAGATTTAAAAAGGTACACACCAGATTTAATTGGTCTACTAACCTCTCAGAGACTCGATCTTCTCGTTTTTGGCCTTTTGCACCTCATCTGTGATTTTGGTGATGATAAAGTTTTGTGAGCGTGAATCTCTTATGGAGTCAACCAAGGCATCAAGACCTCGGGGGTGCTCCGCTAGCATGTCCAACATCATGGCCGTCCTCTTGGTCTGGGTGGTCCTGCAGCTGACCTCCTCCGCATCGTCTCGGGTCAGGATCCTGCGGGAGCGCAGGAAGTCGAGGTGGCGTTCGGCTCGGATCTTTTCGCAGAGGTAGTGCCGCATTCTGATCAGCACCTGGAGGAAAAAAGGGAACAGAGTGAGCACTGAGCGGTACAGGCCCTAAACAGGAGGAGAAATGGTATGAATAGGGAAGGCGGGAAAATATGCAGGTTTTCCCCCACCAACGACTAAATAAGGTAGAATTTCTCTTGCAGGTGGTCTAAAATAAATGGCATATATTAATAGTTGTCTTTCGCTGTGTTAGCTTCTGGTCGTGCTTTTGATGAGTCAGACTGAGCAACCCTGTCAGTATTTAGAAAAAAATGTACTCAAACTCCAACCTGTGTGTCAATGATGTTGTTGTTGGCCTACAAGTGGTACAACGTAACATTTTACAGCACTTGTACTTTTAGAGTATTTCCATTTAATGCTACTTCATTTCATTTTAAAAAGGTAAATATTATACTTTTTACTCCACTTTGTGTTTGAAGCTTAAGTTAACAAACCAACTGCTAAAGTTTGATATATTAAGAAGGTTAAGCAATCAGCAAAAAAATTGCTGCAATAACAAAGTGATGAACACATTGATTCTTAGTATCCTATTGATACTAATAATGTTGTACTTTCACTAAACATTCAAATGCAGAGTTTACTTGTAACATTTTAATTATTGCTAAGTAAAATATACTAATTTCCTACTTATCAACCCTAGAGAAGTGAGTGTTGCAAGTGGGCACAGTGAAGGTGTGGTGGGGTATTTCCTCATTTGAAGGCCTTTAACGCCAAACAAGGCACAAATAAAGTGGCAGCATAGAGTGTATCGATAGGCTTTTCCCACATAACTGAACGTATCCGAATAATTCTTTATTGGTAACCATGCTTTGACTGATGTAACCTACTCACGTCTTTTTTAATCTCTGCCATTTCCTCTTCAGTGAGGTGAGGAACGTCCATCCCTCTGACCCGCAAAGTGAAAATCCAGGTGTTTCGGTTGACAAATGACGACTAAGATAAATTAACAAGAAAGTAATAATGAAACTAACTACATCGAAAAGTCAACCGTACGCGTTAACAAATGTGGCTCTTCATTATGTGTCGTTAACAAGTGGCGTGTCGTTTGGCCATTCAACTTTTATTTTTCGGAAAATCCCCGGACTTCCTGATTCTGTGCAGGTTTACGTCGACACCAGAAGAGAAGTACACACAGAAAACCTGTTTCACACTAAGAGCTGAATTAGTTAGGTATATTTTAAAATGTGTAGAATGTATAAAAAACGTAAATCCAAATGCTGAATTAAGCTATTATTATCTTGTAAACGTTCTTTGTTTTGATTCGTGTTGATTACGTGCGAGAGAGATTAAATGTTTATAAAGGTGAAGTGCAGTTCTGGTCTAGTCCACTAGGCGTCGCTGTTATCTTGTTATACATCCATGGGTTATTTACAACAAATGGTGGAGGAAGCAGCCACTGGGAGGAAGTAATAGTAGGCCTACACTGTTTAATACTCGTATACTGTATATAGTTAATACTATGATACAAGTAAAAGTCTTGAGTTACCTAAGTAAACGTATGTAAGTATAAACAGAAAAAGTTATTTGGGTATAATTAAAATAATATAGGCTACTCAATGTGACTGTAGACTAATATCATTAGATTATTTTTAGCAATCCATTTATATAAACAGGATTTTGCTGTTGTAGTTGGAGCTCAATTTCAACTTTTTCGCATTGGATTGCAATTTACCATAATTTGATTATGCATCAATCTACTGATTATTGTTCCAATTAATTGACTTTGATTCGTTTGTAAAACTCTGAAATTAGTGGGAAATGCTGTCACTATTAACCAGAGTCTCAACAAGGTTTATTTTGTCCAACCAACAGTACAAAGCTTACTGAGATATATTACATACCTCAATATATATACAATTCAGGATGTAGTACTACTGTCTTAAAATATTCCCATTTATTGCTATTTGTCAACTACAGGTACTTTGGAGAAGTTGCCCAAATACATATGAAATAGTTGCCATATATGTTCCATTAATGATTTATTTTTGTTTACATAGTTATTAAAGCTGTATTTGCTTTGTTAATATACACCGTAACCGTAAAATCATCTCTTCTAGCCACCAGTCTCAGCCTGGCAACTGTACTTTTTTATGCAGTGGTGAAAGAAGTAACCAATGAAAGGTCCTGCACACAGGCACACTAACACAGGTGTTTTCATTTATTTTTGCCCTAATAGACTCTTTATAAAACTGTGTTGGCATGTACAGCTTGTCATCCAAAAAGTAATACATGACAGCTATTGGTGCTGTGATGCGTTCAGTGACCTTTCGTGATTCCCAGCATACACTGCAGTTGGTCCAAGTGGATGTGTAATCAGCCTGATTAAGTGGAAACACCTGTGTGAGTATTTAAGAAAACAACACATTGTTAAATACTGTTACAAGAAGTCATGCATTCATTCTTTTATCCACCTTCATTTGCTTGTTGAATAGTGTTTATAATTATTTGAATGTGTATTATTATTATGAACTCAATTATATTATTGGATTATAATTACTGATGCTTTATTGAGTGTTTTAGCATAGCCCATTGTAACTTCCAATGTCAGGTGATTTATTTAAAAGAACCGCATCATGTAATACAACTGATCATATGTTTTGTTTCCAAAATCTGAATCTACAAAGTAAAACAGTAACTGCAACTACCTCAAACGTGTACATACTGTATGTAAATGCAGGTCACTTACCATCATGTCATTTAATACAGCTGTCATCCAGTTCTGCATCATTAAATGTATTTTGTATAGACTTGTATTACTTTCTTCTTGCAACCAAAGTTGGAAGATAGATACAGTCCAAGAATAAGAAGCAACTGTAAACTGTCACAGGGGATAGGTAGGGAAGGCGTGAATCAAAGCACAAAGTGAACGGGAGTGCATGAGAAGCACCAAGATAACACCCAATTAGGCATGAAATAAATTGCAAAATTGTAAAACAAGATTTTCACCCCCCTCTAATCACACTATGCCACAAACGGTTTGAGGACGGTTGCTCCCTAAGGAGATTGTTGTCAGGCTTGTTTTGTCATGTCCTGCAATCCAATGTACTGTGGGAAAACACCAAACAGAACTGTACATCAGGGGATGACTTTCTGTTGCATGCCCGAAGGTATTTCTGTGTGGCAATAAGGATTTAAAATACAGGACTTAATACAGGCTCCCATTATGATGTGGCTGCTGTTCTATCCCAACAATGTCTGGAGGAGAATTACAGCAGAAAGATGCCCTTTAAATGTCAGGTGTTAAAAGGTCAAACTGTATTTGATTAAGCCTATTTCTGCCAAAAAAAGTTGAATGGCAACAATGCATCCTCAGATACTGACAATAGATGCCCACTTTTCCCGGAAAAGCTTTGTCATATCGTTCCTGTTAAACAGCAGAGGGTCAGTCTGGAAATAATGGTGAACCAGCTGTTAGAGATTCAGACGTACCCAGTGTACAGACTTGTGAGGGGCATCTGTGAATGAGAAACAAAGAAAGGGAAAGTCATTTATGAAATGACGTAATGAACAGAATTTGCAATCATATCTGCAAATCCTCGCAGACATTTCCGTCTGTCGCACGGTGAATGACCGCTCTCACAGCATGGCCAAAATAAACTTGTCTGAGTCCAATTGTGGTTTTACACTGAGTAGCACTGGACATGTATTACTGCCTTTCCGCTCTCTGTTGCCAATGTTTTTGCCACACAGAATATGAATCCCACATTTTGTCTGTTTTTCTCTTTCTTGCATTTAAGCATGAAATTACACTTTTTTCTCTTCTCCATGCCGTCCCGTATCTGCCCACCCACCTTTCCCTTAAAGGTCATCTTTAAAAAGGGTCTAGAGATAAAATAACTAAATAAAGAACTTAACTATGAAGTGATTTCATTTCAGTTGGATGCTGCAGTATCAACTATCACAATAAATAAGTGGGTGAAGAAGATAAAAGTCTTGCAGACAGGATAATCAGGATAATCTCTAGAATGGGTTTCAGAACATTTCTTATAAAACAGCTGAATCCGGCTTTACGGTTACAATGGATTAACACAGGAAATTGGCATCAAGATGAAAGAAAATGCTCCTAATATGGACTTATTATTAAGACTGTTTGAGGGAATAGTTTAGCATTTTAGGAAACATGCTTATGTAAAAGCTTTAGATGGCCGGAGGAGATTAGCTAGCTAAGCATAAAGACTAGAAAAAAGGGGAAACTGCCAGTG
The DNA here is from genome assembly GCF_000735185.1 of Notothenia coriiceps. NCBI lineage: Eukaryota > Metazoa > Chordata > Actinopteri > Perciformes > Nototheniidae > Notothenia > Notothenia coriiceps. The sequence continues at coordinate 69,053 of NW_011354946.1, forward strand.
TGACTTAAAATCTAAAATATCTCCACCTCTTCCTCCTAAACTCAGTAATTTCCAAGATGTATCTTTGATTGACCCACACGAAAACAAAGTTGTGGTTGATATAACAGCGGCACACACACATACATTTTTCGTGTTGACTTAATATGGGTGGCTAAAATCAGACAAAAAATGTTTTATTTCCCAAAATGTCAATGTATGCCTTAAACTTTTAGTTTGTCTGGCAGCAGCTAAAAAAACCTTGCCTTGCACACATTGCCCTGAGCATGGTACCAAGTCTTTTGCCAACTCACCCTGATCTCTGACCTGTCCTTGGGAGTCATTTTAGTTTTATAACATTTCAGACTCATCCACATGCTGCTCTGTGAGGTTGGGACATGGATGTTTGACAGGTTAAGTCAGAAATCTTCCAGCTGCATTATATGTCCGATATGTTCCTCTTACCTAACATGGTTCTGCTAATTATTTATATTACAGCTTAAAAGTTTCCACCCTCAAATACAACAGTTTTCAAGCGTCTGTGAATGCGCCAAGCTGGTCCTTTTTCGCGCTTCATCTGCTGCATTGGCGCTGATTCAAACTGGCCCTTGTAACCTCTGTTAGATAAGAGGGGAGTCTGTGCCCGTCTGACAGCGTCTTGTTCCCACAGGTTATAATGAAAGGAAGGGCACTCTTCCCTGATAACTTGCATTGTTCTTTGATGTGGATAGAAGAGGATGCTTTTTATCCTGGCAGCTATTTCAAAGAAGTCTTTAAAGTTCATCCTGACTGGAATGTTGCTTCAGGCATTTCTTCTTTCTTTCTTCTCCTTCTTTTTGGTGTGTTTCTCATTCAGAGAACAAAGGATTCCTACGGGTTTAAACATTCCACGAGGCTTTTGTCTCCTTTTTTTTCTTTTTTAAATATTTAAGCCAGACAAACTCTAATCCATCCGCGCCCTTATTGGTGACTGACAAGAATTTCACCTGTGACTTTTAACACTAGTTGTGAGGTTAGAGAATACAAACACCGATCACAGACAACGTGCAGCAGTCTAAACACTTGCTCCCACCAAGATAGAAATCCAGTTGGTCATAGAAATATGTAGCTTTCCTTCAATATTTATGTCCAAACTTGTGGTGCCCCGATGTTGAATCCCTTGTGGGGCTTTGCTCCCATGCATGAGGCTGATATTTCTGGGAAAGTATTCTTTTTGTCCTTTGCTTAACCACACCAGTACACTTTGTTCCTTTCTTTATGCTTTATTTACGCAAGTACAGTCTCATACCTGACAGAAAAGTTTGAACAAAACCAGCGAAACATCAATAAACACAATTAAAAAAACAAAAACAGAATTAGATAACTTTAACATGTCCTCATATTTAAAATAATTACACATACAATGTCCAGTTAAAATGTATTTTAAGTTAAATGCATAGCAGAAAACAATGTGATGCTTTGTTTGAAATAATGATCTATTTCCAATTCAGAAAAAGTTGGAGGCCACTTGTATTTATAGTGTTTTGTCACATAGAAATAATGATTTCAGGAACTGGTTTACCTCATGGCAGAAGAGTAACTTCATGATTACAGAACAGATATAAAGAAATGATAATAACATGGTTACTTTGGAGAGGAAGCCCTGAAATAATGGAGGATACACTGGGTGGTTCTTGGCTCACCGAGAGGAGGAGAGAGGANGGGGGGGGGGTGTCATATGGGAGGACTCATGGGGAAGCATTCCTCTCATAGTTTCTGGACACCTCTTCAGCCCGTGCACACGTCAGATCTGCTCCGAGGGTATAAAAGGAGATGTGGACTTGAAAAGAAGGAGAGCAAACACTCACTGCCAGGTCTGGTGTTTTATAGACAGACTTCTTTACTCAGGAAAGTTACATTCCTCTTCTGAAGATGTTGAAATACTTTGTTATTGTGATCCTCTGCGTCAAACTGGTGAGGAAATAATTACTTTTCATTCAAAATCTTAGCTGTTAAAAGGGGACCAGATTTGGAGCAACGTTTTAATCAGAAATGTTTCCTCTCAGGTGTCAGCCTTGTGCCCGAAGGACTGCCGGTGTCCTGCTGACTCTCCCAGATGTGCAGCAGGAGTCATGCTGGGTGGCTGTGGATGCTGTAAAGTCTGTGCACGTCAGCTATTTGAAGACTGCAGCAAGTCACAGCCATGTGACCACACCAAGGGACTGGAGTGCAACTTCGGAGCAGGATATGGCTCTGCTAAGGGCATCTGTCGAGGTACTTTAATGATTTCTTTTATTTTTGTGAATTCACCCACTGTGTCTTTTTGCTTTTCTTATTTAAAACCCTATCTTGTTTCTAGCCAAATCAGATGGAAGAACATGCGAGTACAACAACAAGATTTACCAGAACGGGGAAATATTCCGTCCAAACTGCAAACATCAGTGCACTTGCATGGACGGAGCAGTTGGATGTGTCTCACTCTGCCCTCACCAGCTCACGCTGCCCAAACTGGGCTGTGCCAAGCCCCAGAGGGTGAAGGTTCAGGGTCGGTGCTGTGAACAACTCGCCTGCCACGGGGAGGCAAAGACAGAGAGCGGTTTTGGGAACAAACACAGTAAAAAGCACAGCAAAGACGGACGGTTTGAGGACGACCTTAACAAGATGAATGAGCTGGCTCCTGTGTGGAAAGGAGAATCTAATTATTTACCTGGTGAGCAGCTTTACACAATATCCTTCTATAGTGGCGATGCTAAAGGAAATGTTTGTGCAGGAGATTTTCGTTTTATTAAACAATTGCACATGACAATAATAAGCAAAGTGCAACATTCTCAAACTAAGGGGCAACCAGAAGATGATGAAAAAATACATTGAAATAACATACATTATAATGATTTTCTGTAGTTTAGTTGTATTTTTACATGGATTATTTACAATGCCTTTACAGTTTGTATGTGCTTTTACTGTGCAGTTCAAAATCTTTGTTAAAAGAACCTGTAAAAATAGGCCTTAGTTTGTAACCTTACATTTGTTTTGTTATGTCTACAGTTTAGCAAGAACTATCAAAAGATTTATGATATAAACAAAGCCTTTCCTCACATTTACTTGTATGTGCATGAGATTTCTGAATTTAAACTCTTCTTTAATCTGACTTTTTCCCTCTTTGCAGGTTTTGAGAGCCTCCCAATGGGCCACATGTTATCCAGAAGAGTCAAATGTGTGTCTCAGACCTCAACTTGGTCTCCCTGCTCCAAATCCTGCGGCACTGGAGAGTCCAGCAGGATGACCAACAACAACTCAGAGTGCCGAGTGGTGAAAGAGACTCGGATCTGTGAAGTCCGCCCATGCAACCAAATGACCTTTACAGGATCAAAGGTACATTCATTTTCCTAATTTTAAGAATGATTCAATTTGATGTCACTTTGTACTCTTAGCATGACTTGTTGAATGAGATCTTAAATGTAAATTATATTTTTAAATGCTTTTGATTTCCTCCAACAGAAAGACCAGAAGTGTAATTACATAGAGAAGGCCAGCCGTCCGGTTAGACTGTCCCACGCAGGCTGCCGTAGTCTGAAGAAGTTCCAGCCGAGGTTCTGTGGGTTCTGCTCAGACGGCCGGTGCTGCAGGCCGGACCGGACCCAGACCATATCCGTCCTCTTCAGATGCAGAAACAAGGAGATCACCAGCAGGATGGTGACGAAGATCGAGTCCTGCAAGTGTGACCTGAACTGCTCCGGCAGCAAAGGAAAGACATCTAGCTACAAACTGTATAATGATATCCACAAACTGAACATGTAAAGGGTTAAGTGTGAAAGAAAAGTGTTGGACAGTAGAAACATTTGCACTTTGTGGTTGAAGAGGAGACATTTTTTATCAGTATTTTTTCAGATTTTGCTTCATGACAATGGAGCCTTGTGGTTTGCTTCTTTTTTGAAGCCGTTTTGTAAAATAAATCTTACTAGTATTAAATGTAAATAAAATGTTATTGACTTTTATTTTATACACAGACTGTACATATTTTACCCAACCTTGACAAGACATGTTACAACATTGAAATGACATAAAGGCAGCTACTAAATCAAAGTCATTACACATGTCACCATGTTTCTGTTGATTTACTGTGCTTGCCCATTTTATTTATAAGGGTTAATGTTGCATACATCTCATACTGCTTAATGTATTGTTATATCATATCATGGGATATGGTTTGATTCTATTTTTTTGGCATTTTATACGCTCACTTGCCTAAAGGGTTAAATATCGCTGAAGGCTGGATTAAACTGTACTTTATGCAGGTTTGACCAATTAACTAGAATGTTGTCAATGCACATTTTTATATTTTTACAAATAAAAACATAAAACACTGCAGTATTCAAGTGTAATCTTTTTTTTTTGGGGGGGGGGAAAGAAAATCATTTGGTGCATACAATCATCTGAAAAGACATTCTCATGGTCTGTTGTAAGAAAATAGGAAATGAGTTCTACTGTTTCAGCTGCATCTGGCTGTCCCTCATGCTACTGGAATAAAGGAATGAGTGTAATGTGAACGTCAGAGTGGTTCCCTGATGTCGGACAGATGCTGAGCACAAGCTGCAGGATATTGTTTTAAGAAAAAGTTATAGAGAATAATCTAAACTTACATTGCACATGCAGAACGGAGGAACATCTTCACATAATGCTGAATTGTAAAATGTGTTGCTGTTAATATTGATTTCTTTCATGATCAGAATGATGAAAACAAACATTGATCTGACGTTGCTTCATTTTATATAAAGAGGGATGTTGAATGTGAATTCTCCATCCAACAAAGAAAACTGTTATATGCAACAGTAAGGCCTCTGTTTGTTTTTGATAATTGTTCAAGCTAAAAAGAAGAACAGGGTCCAATTTGAGTCTAATAAGCACATAATTTGAGTCTAATAAGCACATAAGCTCAGGGTGTGTCCGTCATGGTGCTGAAGCATGATTCCAAACAGCCACGTGTAAGACTTTTTTTTCCATCAAACAATAAGGGGATATCAAATTCCTAAAGTGTGATCAATGCAACTTTGTAAAGCGGCAAGACCAAGAGAGCGGGAATAAGAGGATAAAACGAGAACTGACGCACACAGAGATGAAGTGGTTTGATCCCCTGACGGAGAACTCAACAATAGCGCTTTGTATTTGAGAAATGAGAGGAGAACTGCTCACTGGGGGGAACACAGTACGTCCACTGCAAGAACACATCAGAGCCTCTCTGATTACAGTACAGGGCCAAAAGCAATACCAGCAGAGCAAGAAGATGAAGTACAATATAAGAGTAAGTCTTTGGAAGCAAGTAAATCCTGCTCCTGAAGAGACCTCATGGGTGCTTCTACGCCTCATTTATATGAAAACCATCACAAAGGCAGGAGAGCAAAGCAGCAACCAAGCGGTTTGGAAACATCCCAGTGTTGCAGGTTTCTTAGTAATTATATTTTCAGGCCCGAAGGCACGATCATCACAACTGACAGCTTAACTATTGATTTTCTGCATTATTCATCTCAGTCCAGCTGACAATCAGCACATAAAGGGACTCAACACGCACCACATAATTATTTTCTATAATTACTGTTTTGTGCAGCATCAGAAAGATAAATAAGCATTCAGACAGGGCTCCAAATTTCCAGGCATGAGTCAAAGCTGTGGAATATTTCATGAAAACAAGGTGTATTCTACCACACATGAAGTTGGCAGGCCTATATTCAACATTACATTTAGTTTTCAAATGTTAATACTAGTTTTGGTTAAAACCCTTTAACTGCCAGCACCACCATTTGGTAGAGCACATTTCGCGTCTTGATATCTTGTTGAAAAAAAAAAAAAAAAGTTGAACTCCATCTGATTCAGCCAGCTCTACCCTTTGGTTGACATGTTATGCACAAAACAACCTCTAGATGTCACTGTGGTTCGAACCGAAAGCCCTTCAGCTAGCTTCAACTGAGAAAGTTGGCAATGCTAAAAATCACTGCTGAAGAAATCACTCTTTTTGGTCAACTTTTGTAAGGTAACCATATCATTTTTGACATATTTTAGTGGCAGGGCACTGACTGAACATAATTAGATAACTTGATGCACAAAAAAAGTTTTAACAAGGGTGTAATATGTTTTTTGAAAATATGCTCAACCAGTCGAATTGGCCTTTTATGGTAAGCTAGCAATATGACTTTTTCAGAGTTTCAGAGATGTTTTCCAATAAAATATGGTAAATAAATGGCTAGATTCATGGTAATATTACTAAATCTAGTACTGCCTTATGAGTCTCAGAGTGAAAGAGTGATAATAATTTATATAGCACCTTTCATGCATGGCATTCACCCCAAAATTGCACACAGATGAGCAAGTTAGGCCAACACAGGATATAGACATTTGCTGTTAGGCCAGTGGTTTCCTGTTAGGCCAATTCAGCATTTACAGTAAGATGAGCAAGTATTTTTTTTATCATGAAAAACACTTTACATGACTTTTTTTTACAATTAGAATTTATTATCTTTTATGAGTATATCTGGTTGTATATAGTGCTCATTTTCCATAAAAGAAACAAATGTATTTGAATTTGTGTTTTATTTGAGTTTGATGCATACAAATACTGTACTGTATATGATGATTACTTTTACCATAGAAGGCCAGCTCGACCATTTGGTAGAGGCTCATAAAAACAAAACTGTGTGGTCAGTCAAAAAAAAAAAAATGTGTTTATGCTTATTTGTGGCCCATTTGATAATAAAATGCAAAAAAATAATTTTTCAATAGCTTTTTTTCTTGGTTCGGCAGTTAAAGGGTTAACAGTTGCTTATAGAGTGAGATGTAAAAAACAAAACAAGATTGGTCTGGAACCATTTACATAAATATAGACCTTGTCTTGCAATTGTCCAAGAACATTTTATGTTGAATATACCAATTAAAAGGTGACCAAGGTAAGACTAATGCACAGTGCATTGTGGGTAAAATGAAACACTTGACAGAAGTGAAAAGATTGTTCAACAAAACACCCCCACCTTGTGGCCCATTACTGTTATACAGCTTTTATTTTGGATTCATTATATCAGTCTATAAGTATCAGAAATTGTGAGGCAATTGTGGCTTTTAGTTACTCCAAGCCCTACCTCACATCTTAATATTGCTTGTTTTATTAGTCCAACAGTCCAAAACCCCAAGGTATTTCATTTAAAATCATAAACACAGAAAAGCAGCACATGTCTGTTACCAACTCACAACTCTTTAAACATCTGTGGCTACTTTGAGTAACTCTAAATAAATCTGTCAATAATATCCACACAATATATTTTGGAACTGACTTGTCCAATGGGAATAGGATACAGAAGCACCACGAGTTCATATTCATACAATATCGTGTCATGTCTTTTGAGCTAAAAGCTGATATAGAAACTCCCCACGCAACAAGAACTGTCCCTGATTTCTGGAAGGAAATTGTTCAAGATTGTCAGCTAATTGTAGAAGTGAATATTTAAAAAAGTATTGCCTTCAATCACATTTTTCAAAAAAGAATGTATAAATATTATAGTACACAAATTAAATAAATAAAAATGATAATGCAAGCAAATAAATCCTTAATCATTTTAGAAAATATGCTGACTCAAAACATGATGATTGCAGTCCCTCATCAAACATGGTCTGGTACGAGTTTTTGAGGAAATCTACGTAGTTCTGAATGCTCTGCTTGTGGCTCTCTGATTGGTCCAGGCTGAGCTGCAGGTCCTTCAGACGAACCTCAAACCGTTTCTCTGCCTGAAGATAAAGAAACAGACACTCATAGTCACTCGACAAAAACCCATTAGAGGTAATATCAAGTCAGAATTCAGTATTATATGAGCGCGAGGGCTCCGAAGCAGCACTCACAGTGAGCTTGCTCTGGCGTATATTCCTCAGCTCGTTATCTCTTCTGCTCTTCTCAGATTCCAGCTCGAGGATTTTGGCCTGAAGCGTCTCTTCTCTGTAGACAGCCTGGTCTTTTACCTTATTGACCTGGACAAGTGAAAACATTTAGATTATCATCACTGTCTCTGTGCCAGGTTACAGTTATGTCAAACTGATTGTTATATCAGCAAGCACAGAAAATATAGACAATTCAGGAACTAGGTAGGCTATACAGGCTCTATTTGTGTTCTTTGAAATTGAAAAGGATATTGCATTGTGTTTGTTACTTTCGTTGCAGTTGTATATGTCTTAAGTGTAATTTGGTTTGGCTTCCTATTTATGGACATGCTTTTATTTTGAAGGAGAGGTAGCGCTGTTGACAGGAAGTTGTTGTTGCTTTGGAAACAACGTGACGGAGATTAACGGAGAAAAGTAATATCTACAATAAATTCAATTTGAAAAAGAAACGGGGAAAAAACAAACAAAACGAATATCCGAATAACGAAATTGAAACCCGAATAGTACTCCAACGAACGAATATTCGGATATTCGGGTACAGCCCTAGTAGATGCCAATAAATAGTTTACCATAAAATAATCATTTTAAAGCTTTAAACTGCTTACCATACAAGTATGGTTAAACATTCAAAATGGAACATCAGGGGTAAGACACTTAATAGGACAACAACTAAATGATTTCTTTTTCTTCAGTGATTTTTGTGTTGTCGATCTTCCTCATCTGTTGTACCTGCAGCCTGACGTCTGACAGGGCGTTCTCCAGCTGCCGGCTGAGGGCCTGGCTCTCTGAGGAGCGCTGGTCCAGCTGCCGGCTGCTGTAGCTCAGACCCTCCTCCTGAGCTGCCAGCCTCCTCACCAGCTCCAGGTTATCCTGCTGCAGCTTGTCCATCTTCCTGCAAACACATTAAATCATTTACTTTCCTCAATCTGTACTAATGAGACACGAACATTTGAAATGAGGCTTTCCCAATATCGATTACTGCGGCCAAATTAGCCCACGATGACAGTATTATCCCGATATTTCTAGATTCTAGAAAATACAAATGTTAAGATCCGTCAAATTCATCTTTGTTTAATGTGCTATAACTGTACTAGTGTAAATCTTTTTAAAATATGTTAATTTATTGGACAATATAAAAGTATAGGCCTACATGTATTTTAAACACAATATCAATTCCATATTAAAAAAAAAAAAATCACTGTTATCGACAAAAACTGCTATATTGTGATACTCCTATTTTTTATTTACATGAGAGGATGTCTTACTTTTGGAGGGAATTCACCGTCTCTTGCAGTTGTGAATTGGCATCAACAATGGACTCCTTCATCTCCACAGAGGATGTCAGTAATTGTGTTTGACTCTCCATCTGTAAAAGCAAAATATAGAGTTCAGATTCATTTGACTGGAGCAGAAAAGAGGGTTTGAGATAACATGCAAAACTGCACAAGAGGCAACCTTTCAAACACTGAATGTGAAGGTGACACCAATCCATCCATTGCTGATCAATAGAAACATGTAGGGGATTTAGAAGGCCTCACACAGCACAAAGCACTCACAAATTGATACGTACAGTAGGTAGGGATGATTGCAACCAGAGGGTATTAAAACACAAAAAACCAAACGCACAGCAGGACCAGAGAACAGGATGCATCATGGGGTTGCTCTACCGTACACTAATCAGATGTATGGATGTATACATGCTGACCACCACAGCTCACGTTGCACACCTTAACCTGCAGTTGTCTAACGGACTCTGACTGTTCTGAGCACTTCCTCTCCGAGCGTCGCAGGTTCTCCTGGCACTCGAAGAGACTCTGCTCGGCTGCGCTCAGTAACTCGGGGTAATGCTCCAGTTTGTCCACGCGCCCCTGCAGCTCCTGCCTCACCTCCAGAGGGAGTGTGGGGAACACACAAAACATTAGCCTAGTAATTCAACAAACCTTGTAGGCGGTCGCACTTAAAGCACAAGCAGAATTTTTGGAGATTTATCTTTTGACTGAGCTCTCGCAGTTGTTAGTTCTTTGAAGCGCAACATTACTGGAGAAAGTTTAGTAGTTAGAAAGTCCAGGGGCAACAAATGTTACACCACAAAAGAAACATTTAACAGCCTGCTGCAGCCATTCAAGAGGAGGAGAAAGTGCTAAAGGGTTGAATATACAAACAAAAACAACAAAGTGGGTTAATAAAAAAACAAAAGGAAAAATGATTAGTCTTCAAATATTATACATATTGTTCGATAAACATACTGTTATTTATTAAGGCTTTGTGCACGTAAACACATTCTAATCGTCAAATATAAATGTATATGGAGAGGCGGGAGTTTACCTTCTTTACTTCTGTATCTTTTCCATATTGTGTCTTCTCTGTATCTCTTATAAGGTTTGCATATTGTATCCTCAGTTCATCTAACTCTGCTTGCAGCTCTGAGACCTAGAACAAACAGAGCAGAGAGCGGTGTGAACAAACCTGTCGGCCTCTTTTCAACTAGTAACTGAAAACTAGTCATGTATTGATGAATCACTCATTCAGGTGTATCAACAGACCACATTAATGACTAAAATGTCGGTATGACGTCTTTCTTGTAAATATCTTTTTTAACACAAATGGAAAACTATGTTTGGAAACCACAAAACACTTCTAATTTCACGAAGAAGAAGAAAAGGTCAAGTTTCCCCCCCTGTGTTCCCTGGTCAGATGTGTGATGAAGTTTCCCCAGCATTCATAATCTACAGAAATATATATAGCTAAAAACACTTGCAATGTGGATTTAAGTAGGACAGTGTTTGAGATCGTTATCTTTTTTTAAATGTATTTAAAGAGCAAAACTCTGCTGAGGGAATTGTAATCTTCCCGGTTGGAGCTTAAAATTAAACTCTAAAATGGATAAGTTGATGTCACCTGAGATTGGCACTGTGCGGCTTGATGTTTGCTCTCCTGAGACAAACCCTTTTCCTCTATCAAGGCGGACTCACACTCAGCCAGCTGCTGCTCCATCTTAGCAACAGATACCTGCAGTTCCATCAACATTACATCACGTTGATGGACAAACAAATAAATAGAAACAATGAATGAAGGTTTTCAAAGTTTCACAATGGTGCACAGAGGACAGACAAAATAGACAAATGTGACAGATTGATAGCTTCCCGCAGATTACTAAAAGTCTGATTGCAGGAAATATAACTTATAACAGCAAGATAAGTTTATTTATATAGCACCTTTCAACACAAGGCAAATTCAAAGTGCCTTCAAAGGGAACACCAGTATAAACAGAGTCTTTTAGTAATGATTGTCAATTGCTAGCTGTTTTGAAACGTGTACCTTGAGTGTCGTATTATTGACGTGTAGGTCTCCGTTTTCAGCGCTGAGTTTTTCAACACGTTGCATCACAGTTTCATTCGCTGCAGTGAGCTCCTCCTTGTCCATCCGCAGCCTTGCTGTCACGTCCTTAACTTGACTTTTTTTGTTGTTGAAAGTACACATTATTAATCCATTATTTAAATGTGTGTATTGATTTACACTATAAAAGAGACTGACCTTTTCAACACCTCTATTTGAACTACAAGTGTGTCCCTCTCATTTGACTCCTGCTCTTTCTGCTGTCTCCTGGAGTCTCTTTCTAAACGGGCCTTGGCTATCTGAGCATCCTGTATGCCGAACGAGAAAACGAAAGTCAAAGCAAGATTATAAACGGTGACAATGTATAGAAAATACTATTTTAGTTTAGATTTTTGTACCTTTTCACGCATCTGTGTATAGCATTTCTCAATAGCGGCTTCAAATCTCTCAGCTCTCTGCTTCTGTGCCCGGCAGGCTTTCTTTAGAGAGTCTTTGTCCTTTGCTGCCTTCTCACTCAAAGATGGGATGGAAGCTTTCAGATCATCAATCTCCATCTTTTGCTCGGTCATGGTTCTTTCCACAGTCTGGAAAAGACAGCATGCTCATAAGGAAAGGCTACAATATTTCACCTTTTATTATGTTACACCTGAGAGCAGTGAGGGTGTGTACCCGGAGCTGCACAGTCAGACGGTTGTTCTCAGCTTCCTTGTTGCGTAGCTGCCCCTGCAGGTGAGCCCGAATCGCCTCCACAGACTTGTTCACTTGAACTGCACTCTTCATGTTCTCCTGTGAAGGCCAGTATAAACAGTCTTTTACAATTCATGCACTCTGCCTCCTTTGCATTTTTAGAGTCTGCAACCACGTCTGAAACAATCTGTTTACCTGGTCTTCTCGCCGCAGATTCATCATGTCTTCTATTTTTCTTTCTGTCTCACTCAAGTGTCTTTTTAAATGCTTTGGGAGAAAAATGACATCATTAAGCAAATGATTCGAGACAGGAATTTCCCCACTTTGAGAGTTATTATGCTATATTAGTAGGGATGGGTATTGTTAAGGTTTTAACGGTACTACTACTTTTATCGATACCGCTTATCGACCCGGTCCTTTAACGGTACTCGAACAAAAAACAAGTATCACCTCATTTTCACTCTCAGCCTGTGTGATCCTCTTCAACAGGATGTCCGTTTTTTTGTCCGCATCAATTCGATAAGTCTGAATGTAAAGACACAAAATATAACTATTAGGAAAATGAGAAACACATTTTTGACATTTTTCTAAGAAATGTGTGTTCAAGTTGTTAATTTAAAGCTAATTTATAAAAACTAGACCTTCACATATAAAACCAATGACATAACTACCCAGGGCAAAACACAAGTTGCAAGTATTGTAACCAACCTCTGCATCTTGGAGCTGTTTCAGTTTCTGTCGGAAAGACTTATTTATTCTTCTAAAATTCTCCAACTTCTCAAGCAAAAGTCCTCTTTGCCTTGTTATTCTGCGCTTATCCATGGCAGACTGTTTTGAATCCTTAAAGTGCAAGAGAAAAATGTATTAGAATAGAGGGCAGTGTAAGGGTTTTCAACACGGAGGGCCCATGTTAGAACAGGATTTGGTATATGCGAAATTGCAACCAACATACGGAAAATTCATCTTCCATGGCGTCTTTAAAAGACACAAGTTGTATGGCAGCAGAGTTAGCAGCTGCTTCTGCGTCCATCAGTGTTTTCAGGAAGGGGCTTTTTCCATCGGCAGAGTCTCCAAAACTAAACCAAACAAAAGAAAAGTGATTTTTAGTAGATGCAAAAGGACGACAGAAGGGCAGTTGAAATGTAAATTGACACGGAAATGTTTTGGAAGGTGAGCACACAATCACATTTCAGAATAGTTTTGTCACAACTCAAGTAGTTTAAAGTTGAACAGACATAAACAAGCGTTTTCACAAATTCAGTCAGCAATAGAGTGAGTTTACATAGACATGAATAACCTGTTTATGATCAGTTTTTGGGAGAATCCATTTATGACTATGTACACAATATGATAATAACTAGGGTAATCCTCATAGTGAATTTCACATGTAAAATAACACATTCATGAGGTTTTTCAAGCTTATGAACAGATTGGGAATATAGTGTTTACATGAGCATGGGAAATCAAGTTACAAACTAGTAACCTTCTTACTGTTTACTGGAGTTGAACAAGCTTCATAAATGGATTATTCATGCACGTGTAAAAGCAGTACACATGTGACATAATCATCACATCAAAACCAGTGGAATAGAACAGTAAGGCTGTGGCTGTTAGTGAATGGATGGTTTGTTTCACACATTGGGACTGTATGTAATCACATGCAATCATAGGACCTCACCAGTTGATGTCCGCCTCTGGGGTTCTTGTGTGGGAACTGTTGCATGTCTTGCTTCTTCCCCCCAGCTCACGAGAGATAGCTAGATCTCCACAGCTCAGAGTGCCATCATCCCTGGTAGAGCTGAAACCAAGGGGGGGACTATGGAGTTCATCCTCTGGAGACATGCCTCTTACTACTGAGAGAATAATACACTGTGTAAGTTACTTTGCATATCCTGAGGAGGGCAGCAAGTTAGTTCACACAAACAAAACATTTAAAATGTGCTTATTTACACTGTTTAGTCTCTGGATTGCAAAGTATTATGAAGGACAGTGAGAGTATGTTGTCAAGCTGACTAAGCCTCCTCCATGGCAACATACAGTTAGTGGCTTCTTAGCTTCACGTTATGCGTTATACTAACGACAGCAACGATGTGTTGATTCTACCAAGTAGAGCCACAGACATTAACAACATGTATAATATATTTAAACGTTTGTAAATTCTTAAGACATAGAGCCACTAATAATGTAAATAGTACCTACGCTTTTGCCTTATGTCGGTTGTGGTTATTAACAACGCTACTCCAAACTGAAGAGCCCTCTAACATGATTGATTCTGATTGGTTAGTGCTGAGGCAACGTAATGACGTAGACTCTTTTGCTTGCTCCTGATTTGTTCTAAAACAGGAAAATGGGTGGGATTACATTTGATTAAAGTAGTGTATAGCCAATGAGCAAAGAGACTTGCTGAAACCATAGAAACGAAAAGGAAGTTTACTGCCACGGAATATCAACCATCTTCTGGTAACATCAAGTTACCAAGACTATTAACATGTTGTACCTTTTGTTGCGTGAAACTCAAAACCAACCATAACACTGATAGTTAAACGGGACGTTATTTTACTTAAGTTGGTTTCGTAATATAGCATTGTCAGAGCTTCTTCAGTTCAGTCGGAGTTAGCTGTGCAGCTAACTCTATGCTCGGCGGCTGGAAATGTTTAAAGCAAAAGTTATCTTTATTGGTCCCAATGAGGTACGTTGAAGATATTTCCCTACTGTAACGTAGCCGATTTGTAGTGTCAAATGTGGATAGGTAACTCCATGGATAGGCGTACATATTGTATGCTTGCATAGACCTGGGCCTCTGTGTATGGGCTGTAAATGTACCCAGCTTGTCTGCGTTTGTTTATGTTAGTTGCAAAGTCTGCAAAGGTTAATCATAATCAGTGATTGCTAGTGTCTGTAATGGCTGTAACTTAAATTACAATTTTAAGGCAATCATTCTTGTACAGCATCTACATTATCTTACTTTGTACTTTCACTACATTTCAGAGGAAATGTTCTTTTAAATTCACTGTATTTATATGAGAGCTATAGTATTAATCTGTTCAATTTTCTTAAATGAATTCTTTATATTCTTGAATTGTATTCATAGGCACATCTATGCATTTCCTACTGTGGTATTAAAATTACTTAAGAAAACCTTTTTCTGCAAAACAATATACTGTACATTCAAAAATGTTACCTTCTCAGACCGGTCAATGTAGGAAAAACCAGAGGTGTCACTGAAACTTAAACAATGACTTAATACATTGTAAGGGCTAGTATGGCAAGATAGAGTCCTGCAACTGTAACATGTAAACAAAATGCATCTATTGTTTTAGGTATCACCTGTGTTGATTGTAGCTAATATAATTTTTTTATGTGTCTGTTTTTTCAGAGTGGGAAAACAGTTCTTGCTAATTTTCTCTCAGACACAGCAGATGTTGGAGGTGAATACAGACCGACACAAGGAGTAAGGTACAAACACTGTCAACTTTGCCGTGGTACACCAATTACCCAAGAAAGTGGAAAACATGATCTGACAGAATATTACGAGTGTCATTTTATAAATGTAGTCTAAAATATATTACCTTCATTATTGGATGATGAAGGGTATATCCTATCTTTTTAGCTTTGACTGTAATTATCTTCTGACGTTAGAAAACATATTGCAGCTGTACTCTGCTGTTACTGTTAACAAGTATCTCTAACTGTTCAAAGGATACTGGAATTTGAATCCCAAGCTGAAGGCAGTCACGACAATGACAAATGTGATGTTGAACTTTGGGACTGTTCAGGAGATTTTAAGTAAGTTCAATATCAAACTCTTTCAATGGCTAAAGGCTTTAATGTCCCCATACCATCTGGCAACACATACTTCAAATTGCTTTTCATAATTGCTTTTAATAATGTATTATGATATATTCTCTTCACAGATTGGAGACATGCTGGCCTGCAATAATAAAGGACTCCAGCGGTGTGGTGATCATTTTTAATCCTAATGTCCCAAGTCACCTAAAGGAAATAGAGACGTGGTACTCGATGTTCATCTCCTCTCAGAGCTTGCAGGAAAGCCAGTGTTTACTTATTGCTCACCACAAGCCCGGCAGCGCGGTGGAAGATGGACGGCTCCCTTTAGGTATATCCACTGCTGGCCTGCCACAGCTGTTGTAGGAGTTATTGTAATTACTATTCCTGTGCTAATATGTTCATTCTTTTCAATGCAGCCTCACATTTAGGCCGACTGCCGCTTATCCACTCCAACCTGGAGGAGGAGCCTGAGGATGTGAAGCAAGCTTTCTGCAAATACTTAGGAAGTGTTGTGAAAACAATGTCGGAGAGTCGAGAACGAGAGGAGATGTCCATCATTACATAGCAGCAAAAATCATAAAATATGCAGCTTGATTAAATATTTAGTTGAATCGGCAATCTTTGTTAAAGTATAAGATATACAAACAATTTAAATTATTTAAATTTAAATAATATATCTTGGCTGTCAGGAAATGGCATGAAATCCTCCACAACACCATGTAAATACTTTCCTACAGTTAGTTGATTTTGTCCATTCTGTTGACTTATTTGTTGTGTTTTGTGAATAAATAAATGTGTCAATACATTTTTTAAGACAGCAAATATCTGACTTTAGACATTGTTTATTTGAACATTTTGTGCAATGTGTTGAGAATGTGACAATTAGAAGTGCAATGGGAGAAAGAGCAGTTCACTCTTTAGACATCGTATCCAACAATGCCTCCTTTGCCAATGCATTCTCCAATGTAGAACCACATCAGCACCTCAGTGGCCACGAGTCCATTCCTTAGGGCATCCTACAAAACAAAACAAATGTATTTTACTCAAGTAAATAGCTTTGACAGTTCAAGATATACGAAATGTTTGTTATATGGTATTTTGCCACGGTCTGACAATGTTACATGAAAGAAGAATTGTGGAGTCCAAAATGTATTAATCCCTTCAGATGCATTCCAGCAGTAACAATACACATTTCATTACGCTTGTTTATAAAGTTTAACATCCCCTGACAGTCTTTGACACAAACACCTTGTTGGTCCACTCATTTTCCATTGAACCAACTGCAATGGCATGTAAATCTACACTGCTAGTTTACTAATGTGGCCCACAATGTTTACTTCTATTGTCTTGTACAATTTTCCATTCAATTATATTACTCAGTAGATTAATTCAACCATACAACTGGTGTATACAACACACTGATGACTGGGCATCGGAGCCAAATGGCTAACTTTGTTTGTATCTGGCATGAACAACTTCAGCCTCATGCAGATAGATTTACTCCCTCTGGAAAAGAATGGAGTGTCTAAAGTGTGCAGTCAGTTTAAACTGGCATTTTCAATGTTCTTATTTTGGAAACTTGCTTCTGGTTGCTTCAATTTTGCATTAAGTGACTAAACAAACAAGTTCCAGCAATATGTCATGAAATATGTATTTGTTTAATAGCCACTTCCAGAGCCTGAGGTTGAATATTCAAAAAGCTTTCATTGTCTGTCCAACATTCCAAAACTAAAATATATTCATTTCATTATCATATAAAATAGAGAAAGTAGTAAAATGTCCAACCTCAGCTAGTGTTCGGCATCATATTAGTTTTCCCAGTGGATATTAGTAATTGTACGTTGCTTGACTGAATGATAAATTGACAAATCTCAAGCTGCAAAGATAAATCGTTTAGCAGAAAAACTATTTTTGTAATTGTTCATGCATTTCTCCATTTTACATCATATTAAACAGAATATATTAGTGGTTTGAATGAAAAACACAGCATTTAAAGACCTTACCTTGGACACTAAGAAAATGGGAAAACATGTGCTCACTATTTTCTGACATTTCATTGACCAAATGATTTATTTATTAATGAAGAAAAATGTTGAGACCCTTTTGTTTCAGCACTTAATGACTTCAGAGATAACTGTTCTGGGCCTTAATACCTTTATGTTCCCTTACAAACAAAAAAGGTGACAACCATAGACTGTTTAGGGGACAACACATCAATGCAGGCTGTAATTTTTAGAGTTAACTGCTATTAATCCAGGCAGGTACACCCTTTTCTAGAATCAAGCCAACAAAAAAATACTTTATCTTTTTAAAAACAAAATGTACACACAAATAAATACAACGCAAGTAAGTGTCACACTTGTACAGACTCACCTTTACAGTGGTCTGTCCCAGGCGTCCTGCCTTGTAGCTCTTGAGGATGGCGGATGCCTGCTCGATGGCTTTGGGGATCTCAGCAGGGGTCGGGGGGACGAGCTCCACCCGGGCATAGTACCAGAATTTAGCCAGTCGGGGTTTGGAGTAGGTGAAAACCCCTGAAAGAGATACAAACACACTCAGAATCAGGTTTATTGCCAAGTTGGTTAACGCACACAAGGAATATGTTAAGGTGTATAATGGTGCATTCATAAACACAGTAAGGGGAAATAAGATGTACAAAATACAGCAAATATAGAACTATTTTAAAAACAACTTTTATAAAAATAAATATAAGTTTACAAGAAATATAAATATGCAAAAAAGGAAAACAAGATTATAAATGACAAAAAATACACTGTAAAATAAAACATGTGCAGTATATCCTAATTAAAAGTGGAAGAGTTGTGCAGTTTTAAAAGTTGGGGACAAATACCATTAGCTATGTAAGGAGCAGCAAAGTCAAAAGTCACTGAACCATTTCACCTTTCTCTATATAACTATATACAGCAACAATAAAATAAAAAAACCCAGGTTTTCTAGGACAACCTGCTGCAGAGGTGGATTCGCATTGACACCTGAGCGTACTAAAGGTCACACAGAAGGTGTGCTAACAAGCTGGGACAACGTGACCGAGCTGCTGCTGCTGCTAAACGGTGCACTCCACCGACACCGTTTAAAATTGGGAGAGTAAACTTAACTTACCACCGACTACAGCTGGTACTTTTGCAACGAGTTTCTGTACTGCCTGAGCCATATTGACCAGTGTGCCAAAAACACCAGAGGAAGAAGGAAGTAGGAAGAAGAAAAGTGGTGTCAGAAGCCTTCCGGGTTGCTGATTTCAAAATAAAATGCATGGAAAAATGTTTAAACTACATAATTTAATAATTTGTACATACTACTACAGTGTTCTATACAACGGACTACATGGATGTTTAATAAGAACGAGGGACTACTGTAAACTCATCTAGAGACTCTGGACCGTGCTCTGATGCTGTTTTATGCTTTATGAACGTGGACAACATAGAAACATATTCTTCATGACCAAAGTTGTAATTGAAATAAAAAAGGAAAGGGAAATTTATGCTCGTCACCCTCTCCCTCCGGTCCACATTAATACAAATGATCCCAATACGTATGATTTTATGAAAATATCTTAAAATCAATACAAATGTATTTATTATAAACGTTAGTCCTTAACATCTATCACTGTGTATATCACCATTCAAACATCTTTTAAAAGTTGAACAAACCCCACACAGCTCAGTGAAATGTTGACTTTATTTGATAATTTCAGTAAAAACTAATGTTCATATTTCTCTTTTTGATTATTATACTGATGAGCGTTCAAAACAAAGCACTTTGGCAACTTACCACATAGCCTACGTTTTAAAATGCTTAATAAGCACCGTAACTTTCATGATATAACTTCTCCGTCATAATCGTTTGTTTCCGTGAACGGCCGACTGTTGTGTGACGGCAAATGCTGCGGCTGCAAGGCATTGTGGGGCAGCATTTTCTCCTCTCCTTTCGGTTAGGGAGTGTCACTACCCAATCCGTCCCCCTGCCCGATCGGTACTGCGCATGTGCGAGATGGTCCGCCATATTGGAGAACTCACGACGGCAACCCAGGAAGGACACTTGACACAGTGGCTTTTGGCAAAGCTGAAAAATAAAACGAGAGAGAGATGAGTTATTGTTATTACAACGTGACTTCACTATTATTTAACAACTCTTGTAATGGGGTTCTTTTATTTGGGGTTAAGTACATTGTCAGAATTAGTGAGAAATGGATTTAACTTCTGTTAGACAGCCATATGCCATACATGTTTGCATACATTCACAGTAAATATTTATTCAGTATGATAGCTGTCTAACAGAAGTTAAATTCATTTCTCACTTATTCTGACAATGTACTGAACTGAAGAAGCTCTGACAATGCTATATTACGAAACCAACTTAAGTAAAATAACGTCCCGTTTAACTATCAGTATATATCTAATCAGTGTTATGGTTGGTTTTGAGTTTCACGCAACAAAAGGTACAACATGTTAATAATCTTGGTAACTTGATGTTACCAGAAGATGGCAAAGCTCAAAAAGAAAACGCGAGAGAGATGAGTCACTTATTCATTGTCAGAATAAGTGAGAAATGAACTTCTGTTAGACAGCTATCGTACTGAATACATATTTACTGTGAATGTATGCAAAAATGTATGGCATTAATAATGTATATCTAATTACATTAACTGTGAATGTCTTTCATTTTAATTAATTAATTAATAACACATTTTCCATAAAAAAGTTGATTCAAGAACAAATCTCTGTTATTAGATCAGTACTTTTGTTATATGACAATTATTGCTAAATTTGAAAGGTCTTTACCAGCTTTGTAAGTGAGAAATGAACTTCTGTTAGACAGCTATCATACTGAATACATATTTACTGTGAATGTATGCAAACATGTATGGCATTAATAATGTATATCTAATTACATTATCTGTGAATGTCTTTTATTTTAATTAATTAATAAAACATTTTCCATAAAAAAGTTGATTCAAGAACAAATCTCTGTTATTAGATCAGTACTTCTGTTATATGACAATTATTGCTAAATTTGAAAGGTCTTTTCTTTACCAGCTTTGGAATATATATATATATATACAGTATATATCGCACCTTCTGCCATCCCAACTGACAATCATTAACACTTAGATTTAATACATATATTCTACTGTTGGATGCTTATGATATCGTCACCCTTTCCAGTGATACACTTGGACACTG
>NW_011354947.1:0-313 GCF_000735185.1 Notothenia coriiceps
AAGAATACAGTTTGAAAGGGGAGTGATTTGTAAAATATCCACAAAGAAAAATAAATCTGTTTACAGTTCTGTTTCATATGGATGTTGAGATCTGTATCCATAGTTGCTCTCAAAGTGCACCAGATTGATGCTTTTAACTTCAACATTTAAAAAATATCTTCCTGGGGGAGCATGACCCCGGACCCCCCTAGAGGAGGTTAGGTCTCCCCCCACTTAAATAATGTCCACTAGGATACTAAATACATTTGCACACATCTTGTGTCCATATCTTTCTGTTTTGGTGGTCATGCCACAACCCTGCACATGCATGCAT
>NW_011354947.1:343-5733 GCF_000735185.1 Notothenia coriiceps
TCTTTGCACAGCATGAAAGAAAGGCCAAATGAATGGGCTGTGATTTTAGTATTTTTAAGCAAAGGTCAATAATTTGTACGTCCCTCGGAGGATGTTGAAAAAATTGAAATGGCCCTTGAGAGGAAAAAGGTTCCCCACCCCTGTGTTTAACAGACACGTTGCAATGCTTCTATTGAGCTTTCCTATATTAGACATCTCATTAATCAAACATTAACTTGAGCTCTTTTCCACAATAGATTCTGCATTTGTGATTCCTTTTATGTTGCCTTTTTTTTTAATCAACCATTAGATTGGCTGTGTAATTACATTTTAAGAAGCTAAATACGTGATCAATCATTAACATTATGTTGCATTGATGTTGTGTGTGTGTGTGTATGACATTTTCATGGAAACACAAGAATTTGGTGGTTTAAATACTTGACAATAAAAGTTTTCAGCTTTTTTACTTGCTTTTAAGGGGGGCTCTTTTTATTTATTCAACCGGCCATGAGATCTGTAATATTATATGCCGGTTGGTGTGTAACCGTTTACATGGTCCTTTGCAGATGTAGTCATCGGTGAAGCTGCCTGGGGCATCCCTGTGTTTACTATCCCACCGATATTCATCTTTAATCAGCCGAGGCCACAGATGGATTAGCATGCTACATGTAGAGCTGTGTCAGACATTAACATGCTCCCCATTCGCCGCCGGAGAGGAGATGTGGGGAGAGGAAGATAAGGTCAGCAGTTAAATATTATCACTAGCCACAGGAGAGCAACCTGGATTTGGTGGAGGGAGGCAGAGAGGGAGCCACCGTGTTTAAACTGCTCCATAAACTGCAATAAATGAGGAATAACCAGGGGCCCCTTAGCGCTAAGGCAGTTTCCTTCAGGCATATCTCTAACAAAAACTAAAACCAGAGTGTGGACACATGATGATAAGCATCTCACTTATCACATACCTACTCATTTTCTTTCATGCCAAATTATACCAGACACCTTGGGCTATATTGTGTAATCCACTGGTGATGCTCTAAAATCTTTTTGAAATGACGGGGAGAGGGATTATGGCTGAGATTTTCTTCCGCATGACCTCCAAATTGAATTGAAATCAGATGGTTACAAGGACAGTGTTGAAATGTGGCAGCAGAGCTGATATATATTTAAACATCAGTGTTCAGACTCGGTCTTGTTTGTTTTTCAATCAGCTGGGACAGCCATTCCATCTTCTCCAAAAGCCACGTTCACACTGAGCACAGAGCAAAGCTCATAGTCTATTTCCGGAGTCGGCATCACGTTCGGTAGATCCCTCTAATAAGCACAGGTCAGATAGCCTCCATAAATCATAAAACACAGCACTTTTCCTCTGGTTTCACCGCAGCTCTGCTGTAATGGAACAAGGAGCCAAGATAGATTGTTATTACTGCTCCTATAGAGGGAACCACTGGTGGAAAAAAAAAATCAATTGTATAATCACTCGTGGAGGAAAGGGCGACATTGAAGTGTTCCTCCATTTCAGGTTATTCCTCTCATGGAGGCTTAGCGCTGCTCACAACCCCGGTAAGGGGCAATACAGAGCACTGAGAAAAATGATACTCAACAGCTCTCATCCAACTTGAGCACATAGCAGAAAAAACAGGTATGCAACTCTTTGTGGTGGCATTTACAGTTCATTGGATTTTGCAGGAACTCATTTTCATTAGCACAACCAATTTCCCCTCAAGTTCTCAACCTGAATAATAAACACAAACTCTTGCAGGGACAGGGCCAAAACAACATTTCAGCTCAAAGTCTTCTAAGGAGCGCTCTAGAAATATTTTGGGATGCTGTCTCTGTTTGCGCTCCAGGTAAGAGGTATCATAGTTTGCAAAGCGTGTCGTAATCACTTGCCTTAGGAGATTCCTGCGAGAGAGCTAATCATCACCACTCTGCCAGCTTGTAGAAGGGGGGCACATTTCTCCTGCTCAACTTCAGGCTGTTTTTTGTCTCTGTGTGACTGCTGCCTGTCAAACAAGCGACTACTGGCTGAAACTGCAAGTTTACATCAAAGCCACTCACAACACAAGCTCATTTTGAAGCTGCAATGAAATATTCAATGGTGTCTGCCTTAAATGAGAGCAGAGTAGCGTTACTCACTGCAAAGGGTTTGTTTGCCTGAAAACAAGCTGCCTTTCACCAAGAGCTTTATACTGCATTATTATTGCTCTCATATAGCTCTAAGAATTAAAGTGCACAGTGTAAAACTTTGAGCAGAGCCAGGATAAATAAGGAAAGGATTACACTAGTTTGCTTTACACCTAACCTTTCATTGTATGCTTAAATGTTAAGGCAGTTAAATGTATACTGTCCAAGCATTTTAACCTAAATACCTTAATTTAGTAAAACATGTCATGGCTTACTATAGTATAATTCTTTCTTTTCTTTACGGAGCTGGTGAATATGGTATCAAATACCTGCTTAGCATCAGCATGTTAGCTTTGTCATTGTGATAATGTCACAACATTAGCAATTAGGTCAAAGCAGTGCCTCACAGAAGTGCTAATTGCATCGATGTATACAATGACGTAATATGTTTGTCAACGACTTTCGACTTACTTTGACAAGACTGAAACGTCGTCATTGAATACTAACTGTGGTTCAATCAACATGCATCGTAAACGCAACGTATAGATATTGATATCATACATGTATTGCCACTGGGGTGTGAAGAGAAAAGCAGCCTCCTTTTATCAGGCTGTTGTTTTTCTACTATTGCTCCGCTGTCCAGATGTCTGAAAATATATTTTCTGATTTATTTCTATTTCTGCTGATATACCAAAGCTCTCTGTTTGCTGTGCTTAAGAAAGTCTTGCCGGTGTATGGAATAGAAATCCTACAGAAAATCATTTCTGCTGCACAGACAAGGTAAAGAAGGAAGTGACCTAAAAGCAGGCCGGCATTTTGATTACTTCTGATCAAATCCTGATAGCTCATCTTTAACATTCACGAAAGCACTTTGTCCACCCCTTAGAGCGACTAGATCAAATTCTCAATTAGGCGTGTTGTAAGTGCGCCATCGACCTTGAGTAAGGCTTTTTTTTTTTATGTGGTTCCTGGTTTGAATGCTAAGCCTGTGAAGCCTCTTGAGGTTAAATAGTTCGTGAGTCACACACAACAACTGAAGAAATGTAGAAAAACAAAATGATAATCTTATTGATATCCTTTATTTATTGTCATTTGAGCTGCAGCACTTTCCTCTAATGAGTCAATTTTGTTGTAAATCCCACTGCAAATCCAGGTTAAGATATGTTATGTTACTCAATATCCCGATCTCATTTTATTTTCATCAAACAAACTGACACTATCACATGCAAACACACATCTGATTCATGGCTCCGAATTGGCCTCTGATGGAAGCACAGTGTGTTAATAAAAATCACCCGTTTGTATATTTCTAGGAGTGTTGAAACTTGGGAGGAAGTGATTCAATTGGTTATTAAACAGGTAAGATGCTCAAACACCAGGGTGGTTAATTCCCCAGGGAGCTCCTTTCACTGAGGCATTCTCTGTAAAGATGAACGTAATTGTTCCAATTTTCACCCTGAGCGTGTATCTCTCAACGCTAATTCACTGTCAGTCCCCGGTGCAGAGCGAGTGTACTAAAACAAAACTAGTGACAGACACTGTAGCACTACTGAGGGGAAAACTCAAAGTACTGAAGCTGGAATATTTGAGATGAATTTAACTCAAGCAATTATCCAGTGTAGTGAAACAGTAATTACAGATAAATGTCCAAGGGATTTATTTAAGAAAACAAAATTTTTGATAATGTTGTTGATGTCTGAGTGCGTCAAACACACCGCGCTTAATAGCATTGTTGCCTTCAGGTATATCAAAAAACTGTTTGAGATTCATGCCAAGCAGTATCAACCACAAACACTGTTTATTATTAGTCAGTCAGAGATATGGGCCTCAGCCTGGTAGACTCCTTATTTTCACCGGCTGGATTACATTCAATAACTATACTGACTGCATATTAGATTTATCACAGGTTATTTTAAGACTTGAATGTAAGCGTTTCAGTGGTTATTTGGAAGTTGTGATTTACAGCAATTTCACTAGTCTGATAAAACACTTAAAAAAAGCAATTCATTCATTTCAGATCAATATTTATTAAAATATACATCTATAGCAGGGGTCGGCAACCTTTTTGATATGAAGTGCCATTTAAAAAAAAAAATGTTATCAGCGTGCCAACGATCGAGAACTATCAGCAGGAGGGCGGGGGAGCCTCGCTGGAAGCAGTGTGTGGACCTGTCATTGCAACTTACATGATGCCGAATTTAACAAACACATTTAAATAATTGGTTTAAACGGCATAATAATAAGGACGATCTGAGACAGCCAAGGCACACNGCGGGGGAGCCTCGCTGGAAGCAGTGTGTGGACCTGTCATTGCAACTTACATGATGCCGAATTTAACAAACACATTTAAATAATTGGTTTAAACGGCATAATAATAAGGACGATCGTCCGTTCTGTGATTCTCCAGAGCACACCTGTATTAGGGTCATGCAGAGTGAGATGAGATCGCTGTCCCTTTAAGAGAGAGAGAGGGGTGTGTGGCTTGTGCATGTGTGTGTGTGGATGGTAGAGCATCAGTTAGGGAACGTGTGTATGTTTCTGGAAGTGAAACGAAGCAGCAGAAAAACTGAGGTCTGTGATGTATTTTGTGAAACAGAAGAACAGCTAAATAAATGCAACGGCCTCCCAAGAAGAGCTCGCCTTTCTCCAGTTATTTAAGCTAAAGTGGGTTATGAACCTGAAGCTTGTTGCTTCTGCCCTCCTTGACTACGGTCTGGGAGCCGACAGGAAAATGCAACACACAGATGGCCAGTCCGCCCCTTTGTAGCATTATTTCGATGAGAGATGAGCAGATCGCCACTGGGCTTTCAACTAAATACACAGCCACGCAAAAACTGCGGCATTTGTACAGCTCCTTATGGGTACTGCAATTAGTGAAGTGCTTTCCTCCGTGGTGAAACGATCAGATCTAGACCACGGAGGAAAGCGGCAGAAAGTCGCTTGGAGATAAAGAGAGCGGGGCTGCGTTACGTGCATGGCTTCCTTCTGCAGGTAACGGGGAGACACGCTCTGGCGGCGGTCTCGATCAGGATCCGAAAATACAATTTAAATATTTTTGCACACTTATTCCACTTATTTCTAGTGTGCCACTGGTTACGGTGCCGCGTGCCAGGGGTTGCCGGCCCCTGCTCTAGAGGCTCCAGGCAGACTCCCAGCTGTTCAGCTAGCTCACGGTCCAAAAAGCTATCCTCCGCACCAGAATCAATGAGAGCCTGGAGAGGCAATGTCATAGAACTACCCTGGTGAAATAGACCATGGTTAGGAAGGAGAATTTGGTTGATCAAACC